>NC_137161.1:57568103-57630984 GCF_951394435.1 Stenella coeruleoalba
ACGACACGTAGTTATGTTGTTCTGTGTCTCTGCACTTGGGGACTTTTGGACATTCTGTCCCTGCAGTTAGAATGCCTTTGTCCCACTCATCACCTCGTCTCCTGAGGCTGAAGCTCAGCCTGCCTTTTGGAGGATGCTTTTCCTGACCACAGTGATTAAGATACTTCCCTCTACCCTCAGGCTTCCATCGTATCCTGAGTTTACCTTTATCCTTGCCCCCTGCTCCACTGTCTGGCTTCCCTTCCAGGCTGGGAGCTCCCTCAGGATAGGACATTTTGTCCAATTCAAATAATTAAAGTGGCCCTGGAGGCAGACCCACCTGAGTATAAACTGCTGTTCCATTACTTGATGGCTGTGTAATCACAGACAAGATGCTTTAGCTTGTCTGTGTCTCATTTCCTCATCTGCAAGATGAGGATAATAATAGGGATGTTTTGAGGATGAATTGTAATGACATGCATAGGAAACTTAGTAGTGCTTGGCACACTTTAAGGGCCTACTAAGTGCTAGCTATTACTCTTTATATTGCAAGAGTCTGGCATACAAGAGGTGCTCGTTTATTGCAGCCTAATTTAGTAAAATGATAGGAGACCCAAACTACTTTAAAGGAAGTCCCCATGTGTTATCACGGTGCTACAGAAGACCCAGGTACTTTTAAATGGTCCCCCCAAAACGAACTGGGAGCAAAAACTGCTTGTTATCACCAAAGAGAAAGCACAGCTCTTTGTCTGGGATGGTTTTCCCTTCCGACAGTCCCAGCCAGGGAGCAGCTCCAAATTTCCTCAAGAAGCAGCTTCCTGGCTGTAAAAGTGGTTAAGGACCTCTCCAGCAGACCAGATCTGCAGTAGCTTAACGTCCAGTCAGAATAATCATCATCAAATGTCTATCATGTAATGGGCATGTACTATGCGCCAGTGATTCTTGAATAAGGGCAATTTCTTCCCCCATAGTGGACATTTGTCAATGTCTGGAGATGGTGTGAGATGTCACAACAGAGAGTGGAGGTGCTACTGGCATTGAGTGGGTAGAGACCAGGGATGCTGCTCGACATCCTACATGCACAGGACAGGTCCGCACAATGAAGAATGATCCAACCCCAGATGTCAACAGTGTCAAGGTTGAGGAACCCAGTTATGTTCCAAGACACCAAGTATTACAAGTATGCTCTCATTTAATCTCATGATGATTTATGAGTGAGGCCCTGTTATTACCATCATTGCCCCCATTTTCCAAATGAGAAAACTGAGGGTCAGTTATGCAAACCACCCACAGTGACATAGCTAGACTAGGAGAAACCTGATTTGAACCAGGCGGTAGGAAGCAGAGCCCATGCTCTTTAGCGGCTGCCACATATTGGAGGGCACTATACCCTCAAAACCCACATAGTTTAACAGTGAGAACCCCAGCTTGTCATTATTAAACCTGGGTTGGAATCCTCACTTGGCTACTTGGTGTCTGTATGATCTTGGGCACACTGTCTGTTAAACCATGTAAGCTTCTATTTCCCCATCTGTAAAATGGGGGAAGGATGCCCACCCCACAGGGTTGTTTTAAGGGTTAAATCTGACAATGAATGTAAAGTGCCTAACAAAGAGTCTGACACTCATTAAACAGTAGCTGCTGTTATTACTGTTGTCCTTGTCAACATCACTATTATTATTCCCATTGCCTTGGAGGCCCAGATTCCCTCCCACCCAATCCTAAGAAAACAGAACTCAATTCTGTAGCTGGTCCCAGTGCGCCAGCTGGCTCTCAGAGACCAGTGGGCTGCTGCCTTCCCAGCGCCAGATTTCTCCCCTGCAGAAGGCGGCCTGCACCTCGCCTCAGGAGGCCAAGGCAGCTCCAAGGGAAAGAGACATGTTGCTCACATGTTCACAGCTGTGGGACCCGGAGCAGGAGGCTGGACCACTCAGGATGCTCCCTCTCTCCCAGGAGTTAATTCTTCCTGGTTCTTCCATTGGGAAGCGCCTGGGTCCTTCAGTATGGGAAGCAGTGATGTTTTGGCCCTGCCCCAGATTCATGCTGCCATCAGAGGCTCTGTTCCCCAACACAGGGAGGGAAATGGTGGCCAAAGGGGAGAGTGGAATTCTTTGAAGAGAAAAATAATTTCTCTCTGCTAACTGTCTGGTAATACCTATCTTCTGGAAGGTGCCAAGAGAATGCAACAGCCAAGCTGGAGAGAATATGCTAGAAAAGCTTCCAAAATATAGGTGCTGGGGTTGATGAAGGCAGTGATTTCATGAGACCTCCCAGACCCAAGACAAGTTTCACGTCTTGTCTCTATTAATAACAATAATAATAAGATCCACAATTTATAGCGCACTGTGTGTCAGGCCCTGCTTTAATTGCTTTGTACGCATCATCTGTAATCCTGCAGTCAGTGTACCCATGCAGAGGACTATTGTGTCAGCACATAAAAGATGCTTAGAAGGGGGTGAATAGGAAACAATATGTAAGTGTTGGCCATCATCATCATCATCATCACTACTACAACCATTGCTATTATTACTGCCCTGCAAGACAGGTGTTATCTCATAGAACAGTAGGGCAACCAGAGGTTAGAGAGGCTGGTTAGCAAGGCCACTAAGGACCGGGGAAAGCACAGTGGTTAAACCAACAGCCTTTGGCGTAGGACTGCCAACCTTCAGATCCTGACTCGGCTGGTTAGTAACCACATGCCGACTTGGACAAGTTATTCCCTCTCTGAGCCTTGGATTTCTCTCCTGCAAAATGAAAAGAGTAGACTAGAATAAAGGTTCAGGTGATGATTTGACCCGTTTGTTTAATTATGAAAACTCAGCTCTGGAGCACCAAAAGCAGAAATTAGAAGATTTGTGTTTTGTGAAGATTGAGCCCTCCCTGCACTTAAGGAAAGAGGAACTAACTTTCTGTGGCTAATACTATGTGGACTCTGCTGTTAACGGTCAGAGAGGATCCTCCTGATTTGCCGTAAAGGCTACTGTGTGAGACAGCAGTCTGGCATGCAGGCTTGGGGTGTGGGGGTGAAAGGGGTGGGGCAGGAAGGAGAGGCAGAGAGGAGAGAGGAGATCCAGGACCAGAGGCCCTGAACCAAGCATGGTTTTGAGTGGGACCAATGCCCAGGAAATGCCAGGTGAGAAGCCAAGAGAGACCCCTTGGGTGCCTAAGACCTCTGCTAGACCAGAGGCTCTCTTGCTGACCACCCCTCCTCAGCTGATCCTCTAGGGAAGGAAAGGCATCTGCCCCATGGACAAAGTCTTCACTCTTGCTCAGTGTAGATGCTGCAAGAGCATGCCTCCCCAGCCCTTGACAACCATGAGACCAAGGCAACCTCTGGACACCTAGCAGGGCAGCAAGGAAAACACTCCCTCCCCCACCCATATATGATGCATTAAAGTGATCCCACTTGGGTATTGTGAGCTGCGTCAGTAAGAGTGGATACCACACTACCCCATTATCATTATCCGATGTCATCATCTTTTTTTTTTTTTTTTGCGGTACGCGGGCCTCTCACTGTTGTGGCCTCTCCCGTTGCGGAGCACAGGCTCCGGATGCGCAGGCTCAGTGGCCATGGCTCACAGGCCCAGCCGCTCCGCGGCATGTGGGATCTTCCCGGACCGGGGCACGAACCCGTGTACCCTGCGTCGGCAGGCAGACTCTCAACCACTGCGCCACCAGGGGAGCCCCAGTATCATTTTCATCATCTCAGGTTGAAGAATCTCCTGAACTCTGCTCTCAAGTCTCTCCAAAGCCTCTGACCCTCCCCAGTGGTAACCTCTTGCCTCTGCTCACCCGGAAAGCCTTGAAGCAAAGCCATCCTTCATGTGGCCCTCCCTCCAACTATGCAGGCTGGTCAGCAAGCCCTCCCCTGGCAGGGAATGGGAATGAAGGAAGTAGCCTGGGCCACCAATTGCGCTGCCTCTGGGGGGAAGGGGGTGCTGGGGGAGGACAAGGCTTTTATACACAAAGCAGATGCACCATAAACTCATACTCCCTGGGCACAGACACTCCGGGGGAAATGCTGCCGATTTTACCCACTCGTTCCTCTGAAAATAACTGCACACACTACCTGCCAAGTTTCCGGAACAGAACAAGTGCTGAGGCATAGGGAACTGATAAAGAGATGGAGTTTTGGGTAATAGGAAGTAAACCACATTGCCTGGCCCATCAACAGGTCTCTGAAAGAGGAAAAGTATTTGTAATGGACTTTATCATGTCAAATGTTTTTAATGAAACAGCAATACTAATTGCTATCATTTTTAAAGCAGCTACTCTGTCCTGGCTCTGCCCTTTACATACACATTCCATTTAACTCTGCTGGTACTAGAAGTATCACCATTCTTACAGATGAGTAAAGTGAGGCTCAGATAGGTTAAGTAACTACCCCTAGGTCACACAGAATAAAACTGCAGAATCATGATTCAAAGCCAGGCTTCTCAATCCATTCACCTGTGCTTCTCAACAATGGATGGATAGAGATAGATTAATAGATAAGAGAGGGGACAGAGATAGGGAGAGTGACAGATGGAAGCTAGATAGATAGTAAACTGAAAATACCTGTGATGAATGTAAAACATATCTCTACACCCACCTTTCTAGATGATGCAGCTCAAGTTCCTAGAGGTTGAATAAAACTTGCTCTAAGTCACACAGTCAAGCTGAAATCAGAACTCACTGGTCTCATATTCAGTGACTGTGTGTTGAGGGTTTGCTATGTGTCAGCCACTGAACTAGGTGCTAGAGACAAGGCCTGCCCTCATGGAGCTTAAAGCCCAGCAAAGTAGACAGATTGAAAGGAGCAATTAACAGCAAAGTTGGGTCTGTGTTGTGACAGGGAGAACCTCTCTGGTGGTCCAGGAAGGTGTCCTTGATGAGGAGGGGGTTAGCCTGATAGTCTCTGGCAGAGGAAGTGTTGGGGAAAGACAGAGGGGCTAGAGACAGGGGTCAGCTGGAGCACCTGCTGATGGGGACAGTGGTAGCAGAGAAGACTTAGGTTAGCAGCCAGATCACGTAGGACTCTAGGGGCCATGCTTATGCATTTGAATACTATCCTGACAGCAATGAAGCCCTATTGGAGACTGTCAGTAGAGAGCTAACATGAGCGGTGTGTGCTTAAGAAAGACCCATTGGGGACTTCCCTGGTGGCGCAGTGGTTAAGAATCCGCCTGCCAGTGCAGGGGACACGGGTTCGAGCCCCGGTCTGGGAAGATCCCACATGCCGCAGAGCAACTAGGCCCATGTGCCTCAACTACTGAGCCTGCACTCTAGAGTCCACGAGCCACAACTACTGAAGCCCGTGCACCTAGAGCCCGTGCTCAGCAACAAGAGAAGCCACCGCAATGAGAAGCCTGCGCACAGCAACGAAGAGTAGACCTCACGCGCCGCAACTAGAGAAAGCCCGCACACAGGAACGAAGACCCAACGCAGCCAAAAATAAATAAATAAATGTATTTAAAAAAACGAAAGACCCCTTGGACTGCTGGGTGGCTGCAGAAACCTGTTAGGAGACCACTGAAGTCATCCAGGTGAGGCTCAGTGGTGCCTGGGACAGGTGGGCAGCCATAGAGATGGAAAGAAGTGGGAAAATTGGAATATGTCTAAAGAGAGAACTGACAAGATGTGGCTGAACAATGGTGCCAGATGTCCTAGACATTTGAGGACCTTCCTATTTTGAATGCAATGTTTTATTGTTAGACCTTATGCCCAGATTCTTGGTTCAAAATCTATAATCCCCTTAGCAATTACAGGTTGATATCCCAACTCCTAGTTTGGTATTTATTCCTAACCTATTCCCATCTTTTGTATGAGAGACCTGCCTCTCCAGAGAGAGATATTTTGAGTACGTGTAAAAAAATTTTTCATCATGGGTGTGGTGCCCCCAGTAACAGAATAATGCTCCCCTCCAAGATGTCCACACCCTAATCCCTGGAACCTGTAAATATGTTACCTTACATGGCAAAGGGATTTGGCAAATGTAGTTAAGTAAGGATCTTGAGATAGGGAGATTAGCCTGGATTATCCAGGTGGACACAATGTAATCAAAAGGGTCCTTATAAGAGGAAGGGGAAGGTTAGAAAAAGGAGATGGGATGAAGGAGGCAGAGGCTGGAGTGATGCACTCTGAAGATGGAGGAAGGGGCCATGAGCCAAGGAATGCATGAAGCCTCTAGAAGGTGGAAAAACAAGGAAACAGATTGTTCCCTGGAGCCTCTGGAAGGAACACAGCCCTGCTAACACCTTGATTTTAGCCCCCATGAGACTCATTTTGGACTTCTGACCAGAATTGTTAATAAATTTGTGTTGTTTTAAGCCACTAAGTTTGTGCTAATTTGTTACAGCGGCCATAGGAAAATAGTACAATGAGAATCTTAAAGATAAAACTGTACTTCACAAAAGAGCAAATAAAAAGATGTATCAGGTCTGTAATACACTCATGCAAGGGGAGATGTAAAGAGAGAAGACAGATACAGAGAGATACCATCATAAACAGAATAAAAATAGAGTACAGTAGCTACCTATGGTTATGGGGATTGAATTGTGTTCTCCCCCCAAAAAAATACGTTGAAATCCTAATCCATAGTACCTCTGAACGTGACCTTCTTTGGAAATAGGGTCATTGTAGACATAGTTAATATGAAGTCCTACTGCAGTAGGGTGGGCACCTAATCCAATATGACCGTTGTCCTTATAAGAGGAGGGCAAGTTGGACACAGAAACACACACAGGGAGAGTGCCATGTGATGACAAAGGCAGAAGCTGGAGTTAGCCACAAACCAAGAAAGTCAAATATTGTCAGCAACCACCAGAAGCTAGGAAGAGTCAAGGAAGGATTCCGCGTCAGGTTTCAGGGGAGCATGGTGCTGCAGGCACCTTGATCTCAGACCTCCAACCTCCAGAAACACACGCGAGACAATACATTTCTCTTGTTTTAAGCCACCCGCTTTGTTGTACTTTGTTACAGCAGCCCTAGAAAAATAATACACCTACTTTCATGAAGCCCCATCTACTGGACTTCGGGGGTATTATTACTAAATAAGTTGTATTTTTGCAACTATAGGCATACTTCTTCAGCACCCCCCAAATAAATCAAAGTTTAGCATATTTTCATGTTTCTGAAACTTCTTACCTCAAGTATGTACATTTAATATAGACTATCTTCCTTCCTTTATTCCTTCCTTCTCTCCTTACTCTCCTCTTACTACCAAAAGGCCACTCTTAAGTTAGTGGTGCATCTTATAAAGAGCATTTTAGAATCAAGAAAATTAAATACGTGGTTATCCAGTAGACTTTAAGTATCAGGAATGCAAGGATACCTTTGACTCCCAGCACTGAGAGCAGAGCCTGGCAGGTGGTCGTCTAGTTTAGTAAATAATTGTGTTCAAGGAGGGGTTTGGGGGGGTCAGGGGATGAGAGTCTGGATATTATCCAGAGGACTTGGAAGGAATTGAGTTAAAGGTTAAATGAGGCCCCAAGCAGAGATATCCTCCACCATGAAATATGAGTTTCTTCCCTCAGTCCCACTGAGTTCTATGACTGTAATTCTAATAGAACCATTAATTCTCTGTTGAGAACTCCATGCAGTCACATAAACTCCCTTTAAAGTTTCCGGAGGCGAAATCCTCCAGAGCCACATCCGTTTCTGAAAAACATTACCAGGAAGGTGGGGGAAATGACAACTCGCTGGAGAAGGAGAGTTGGGAGAGGGGCACGGGCTTGGGGAGAAGAGCAGCTGGAAGAAAGCCTCAGAGGCACATAAATCCCAGGGGACATCCCCAGGGACATGGTCCAGGACAGGAGGCCGCATGTGCAGATGAGTCAGGCCAACCCAGCGGTCGGTTTGGCCCCAGGCACCAGGCTTGGCTCTGTCCCTAACCCAGTGTAAGATGACACCCATTTGGAGACCCAGGGTCCTCATGTGAACAAGGTTTGTGACTAGGTAAGGAAGTGACAGCTGGGGTAACCACTAAGAAAGAAGGTCAAGTGTGAGACTGGTGGTCTGGGGTGGCAGTGGTGGGGGGCGGGTGTTAATAACCTACAGCAGGGGTCCTCAACCAGGGGTCAATTGTGCCTCCCGGGGGACATTTGGCAATATCTGTAAACATTTTTTGGTTGTCACAGCTGGGGGAGGAGGCAGGGTGTTACTGGCATCTAGTAGGTGGAGGTCAGGAATGTGGCTCAAAATCCTACAATGCACAGAACAGCCTCCCTGGATAACAAAGAATTACCTGGCCCAAGATATCAACAGCGCCAAGTCTGAATAACCCTGGCCTATAGTCTACCAGCATTCAGGTTTGATTTATATAAAAAAATTTTAAAAAGTAGGGGGAGAGGGAAGTTAGAAAGATAAAATAGGTGATCGATGGGTGGGTGGGTGGGTGGATGGATGGACAGACAGATGGATAGACAGATAGATAGACAGAAAAACAAAGACACCACCAATGCCATCAGTCATCAGTTATAACTGGGACACATTCTACTTGAGGACCAAGCACATCCCAAATAGGGTTACAAGAACTTGCATAGAGAAAATGTGCTCACTTACCAGGTTAACCCACAGCAAACAGCTGCTGGGGAGCAGGTCTGACTGGTGAAACCACCACAGCCGCCTTCACTCTGTGGACTCATCTCCATCTGCCTCCATTGCGAAGGAAGCAGGATCAGCGAGCCACCCAGAGCAGTCCACAGCGGACGGTGAATTGGGAAGGGGACACACTCCCTAAAGACCCCCCAACTTGGGTTGCCCCCCCTTTTTATATATCCCCACTCTTCTGCATAGCACCAGTCACAAGTGTAATTCAGTAACAATTGGTATTATCAACTAAGAATCATCCCCCGCACGGGACTGTAAGCTCCATAACAGCTGGCACCTTGTGCGTCCTGTCCCCGGCAGCATCTCCAGCAACAAGCTGGAGTTCTCATTACTTGTTTGTCAAATGAATAAGCAACCACAGGTGACGACTGCACTATCAGAACTAGATCCCAACCAACATGACTGACAAATGAGATGCCCCGAGGAGGGCTGAAATCAAGGCTGCCTCCCAAAATCTGGGTCATGTCATCACTATCCGTGGGGGTCACCTTTTCTTCTGTCTGGTTAGCTTCATCATCTGGTGCCTTAAAGCCAAATTTGGGTCTCTCCTGCTCCCAGCCATATCCAACCCACAGAGGACTGTGGGAAATGGTGCTTGAGAAAGCAAGTGGGAACACTCTGGGCCACGTGAAATCAGGCTCTGAAAGAACACAGGTGTAACCCAGACAAATGTGTGGACATGTTTAGCATCTTTATTTTCCTTCTAAGTACCAATTACTCATCCTGGGCCCAAATGGTGGCAAGTTTTCTTCCCCAAGGGGACAGACTGCAGACACCAGAGAGGTGGGTAGAAGAAAGGTTGAGGGGGACACAGGACAAGAAGACTGGATGCCACCTTTGCTGCAGACGGGGTGAGGGAGAGCGTCGGGGAGCGGCTACCTTCCAGGGCAGCTGCAGCCTCCTGCAAGGTTATCTGCAGCGGGCACAGGTTCGAAAGCCATGGGGCAATAAAAGTGAGTCATCGTCACCCAGAGAGAACCAACTCAGCTGCCCGGGGCTCCATGAAGCATGTCCCCAGATGCAAAGTTGCTCAAATTCTGGAATGAGTTTTGCCTGAATAAAGGACATAAAAATGTCCGTGCCCATAAAGACCAGCTTCTGTGTATAGCCAGCGTGGCTGACAGAACCAAGGTGATCAGCTGACAAGGGCCACCTGAAATGAGCCTCATGCTGGAGACAGTGTCAAACACTTTAGAGACATCTGTCCTTAGGCTCCTAACCCAGCCAGCTCCCTGGCTGCCTAGCTGGGTAACCTTGGGCAAGAACATCTCCTCTCTGATCTTCAGGTTCCACACACCTAAATGATCACTAAGTGCCCTTCTTACTCTGAAATTCATGCAACAGCTATGAATAGCTCTGTGCATTATTCCTCCCAGGGTTGATGTTTGCATTTTAACCAGAAGTGTCTGCTCACTCCAGCAGCCTACTGGTGAAGGTTATAGATGCCAGAATACAATTGTCCAGGTTCAAATCCTGGCCTCATCAACAATTACCTCTGTGACTTCAGGCAGGTTACTTAACCTCTCTGAGCCACTGTGTCTTTGATATAACCAACGGAAAGGCAAGGAATCTTCTCCAAAATCCCCAGCCCATCTTTTGATTGGATTCCCCACAATCCAACATCTTTGTGCTGAGATTTCTGGGGCCTGCTGTTTGGGGCAGAAGCCAGAGCATCATGACAACCACCACCACCTGCTCCACAGAGCACCCCCTCCTGGGAAGGTGTTTGTACTTGAACAAGAACGTTTTGGTGAAGGCAGCAGCACCAAAAAGAGGTCTGGGCATGAGCTTTGAGCCTGCCAATCCCGGCTTCCACATTAGCACCACGATGAACTGACTTGGTCGAGTGAGTGACTGAACCTGGGCCTCAGTTTCCCCACCTACAACATGAGGATAATACTATTTATACGTTCCTCTTAAGGCTGAGAGTATCAGGAAGATGAAGCACAGTTTGCACAGTGCTTGGCACGTAGCAGCCCCTCAATAAACGTTAGCTTTTATGCATCACTACTTCTACAACCTTGTGGAAAACCCCATGGGGCTGGCCCCTTTGCCCCGCTAACTGTAGGGCGCGGTCAGCTAACTGCTACGCGGCAGGAAGCTGAAATAAGCTGAGTCATCCTTCCTGTGGCCACTGCGCTTGCGCTAAGTATACTAATGAGGTTTTAAAGTAGCGACCTATCCGATGTTGGCTCACAAATCGCACCATCGGCGAAAGCCAATCACAGAGCGACACATGTTCTTAATCCCTATATAAGCAGACTGCTATAGGATTGCGGGGTCTTCCTTCCATCTTTCTTCAACCAAGCTGTGCTCCAATAAAGTGTGATACGAGAAGAATCTTGCATGTGGCGGCTCGTTATTCTGCTGGTCGGAAACGGCTCGCCGCAAGTGGTGCCGAAACCCGGGAACTTCGCGCCCTGCATGGAGGACCGATTCAGAACTCGACACACGGAGTGAACCGTCGGTGAGTAGTCCAGTCAGGTATGTTTTCAAGATAGCGCATCAGAGAATGAACAAACAGGGACTACGGTAGATAGGCCTGAAATTATGAAAAGAGAAAAAAGAAAACAAAAGGAAAAGCAAGAAACGGTGCCAGGATTATATCCAATCCTAGATGAGTTTAAGGGATTATATTTGTTTCAACCTGATATCTAATAGAGGGATAAGACGTAAGTTATAAGGCATGACCGCCCCTATAGAAGCCCGCGGAAATTTAAACCGCCGAGGCTTGGGTTTTTCTCAAGGGTCACTGAGTTTATGATTACATGGAGGACCACAACACCTGTGTGGGTACCTCAGTGGCCTTTGTCAAAGGAAAAGCTGGAGGCGGCATCCAAACTAGTGGATGAGCAGTTACAATTAGGGCATTTAGAACCCTCCCAGTCACCCTGGAATAATTAAGAAAAAATTAGGGAAATGGTGTAAAGATTGTTTCTTTTCTATTCCTTTGAATAGTCGAGATAAAGCCCCTTGTATGGAGTTGCTTGAACAGGCCTTAGGCGTTTTGATTAAATATTTAGGGAATGGGGGATTGTTTCTTGCTCCCGAGGGAATACAGAAGGGAGATGTTGTAAATTTTTAAGGAGCTGCTGTACATGGGAATAAGATAGTACCTCAAGAAATTGAGATTGGGACTAATTGCTTAGAAGCATTGAATGATTTTTGGAGGTTGCTTGGAGATGTGAATTGGATTCGGCCATATTTAAGTTTAACCCGCTTGGATCTAAAACCTTTGTTTAGTGTATTAGAGGGAAATCCTGATCTTAATTCCCCACGCCAATTAACCCCAGAGGCATTCCAAGGGCTTTGCTCTTTTTTGTCAAAAAATGCAGGTGATTCATATTACAGGCTTGCCCTATAATCCACTTAGTAAACTAATGAAAGCCTATTGTGAACGACAGGGTTTGTCAATGAGGCAGATCAGCTTAAAGAACTCTTAATAAAACAAAAAGGGGGAATCGCAGAGAACTGTACCCCTAGACAGAGACTTTCACTTGCCTTATTTACACATTTAAATGATGCCAATCAATGGAAGGGCCCGGATCGTGTTATTACTCGATCCAGGGGATCTCTAGTGTCTCCCCACAGGATCAAGATCCGATCTGGGTGCCATCAAGACTGACGAGAATTGTTGAAGAAAACTTCAGAGAAGATGCTGAGCTGGATGTTCCTGATGATTCTTAATCGAAGTCTTTGTATTAGTTGGAATTCCACAAAGGATTATTCAAATTGTGCAACTGAGTGCTGCCGGGCTGGAGCCCGTTGCCTTTGGAGATTTTGCCTCTTGGCTCTCTTCTGCCTTTTCCTTCTTTGGGGAGTGGGTGGGGGTAGGAATCTTTGGAGTCTGCTGTGTATTTGGGATTATGCTGTGTCTCTGGTTGGTCTGTCGTGTGCGCATCAGGGCACATCGAGATAGGGTCCTGCTCACTCAGGCACTTCTGGCTATTAAGGAAGGAGATTCTCCCGCAGCCTGGCTCTCCGCCCTGAATAATTCGAAATGATTGCCCTTGCACAGAGAGGCCTTGTTGCCATTGCACCTCTATAGGGAGTCATCCATTGTCCTGATTGCCCTTGCACAGAGAGGCCTTGTCGCCATTGCACCTCTATAGGGAGTCATCCATTGTCCTGATTGCCCTTGCACAGAGAGGCCTTGTTGCCATTGCACCTCTATAGGGAATCAGCCATTATTCTGAGTCAGCCTTTGCACCCTGCAGCCCTTGTTGGCATTGCACGCAGGAAGGTGTCTCAGACATGCCAACAGAAAACTGCCCTCGAACAGTGAGCACATCATGAGGTGAACACTTGTACGGGCTACATTCTGCTTGGTGTTCTAATAAATAAAAAAGGGGGAGATGTAGGGCGCGGTCAGCTAACTGCTACGCAGCAGGAAGCTGAAATAAGCTGAGTCATCCTTCCTGTGGCCACTGCGCTTGCGCTAAGTATACTAATGAGGTTTTAAAGTAGCGACCTATCCGATGCTGGCTCACAAATCGCACCATCGGCGAAAGCCAATCACAGAGCGACACATGTTCTTAATCCCTATATAAGCAGACTGCTATAGGATTGCGGGGTCTTCCTTCCATCTTTCTTCAACCAAGCTGTGCTCCAATAAAGTGTGATACGAGAAGAATCTTGCATGTGGCGGCTCGTTATTCTGCTGGTCGGAAACGGCTCGCCGCAGCTAACCATTTCCTCCCTCCCTTCACTCCCTCTTTCTCACTGCCATATCTGAAGAGGAGCACCCCTGCCCCCAAGTGAGCCCCTTGCACGCTGTTCCACTCCCACCACACAAGCCAGGTGGATGTCGGCACACCTGGTCCTTTGGCAGCCCACACTGCTTTGCTCTCCATTTCAGGCTGTGCACTTCTGATGCTGCCCAGGGCCTCCATCCTACCCCACCACCTCTTCCTCCCACCTGCATGCAGTGGCCCATGTGGGTGCACTCATTCCTGTGGGCCGGCACCTGTGGGAGGGCAGCCCTGACTGATGAGGCTGAATCAGGAGACCAGTACCCCAGCTCCCTCACTCCTTAATCCACTGCAATCTGGCTTCCTCCCTGGGCCACCCAAACCTGCCCAAGCCACTAATGACTCCCACTCGCTAAGTGCAGCATCTTTTCTAGGGTCTTGCATGTCTCCTGGGAGCATAGAATTTTGATGGCCACCACCTTCTCAACTCCTCTGACCCAGCATGCTCCCACTGTTCTTTCCCTTCCTGTTCAGATTCAGTCACTCCTACACTCTTCCACTCCACAAACATTTATGGAGCTTCTACCCTGAGCTGAACATCGCCGGGACAGGATAAAGAACGAGGCAGACCCTGAGGAGACAGTATGCTCCTACAGTAGGAGACTGCATCAACACCACCTAGAATCAAATCCCAGCTCTGCCAACTTGCTAACTGTGTGTCTCTCAGCAGCTTGCTTACCCTCTCTGGGTCTCAGTCACCACCTCCGTAAAATGGGGCTCAATTGTGGGATTTGCAATGAATGCCTACCAGGTGTTTAGCACAGCAGGTTTCCATTGTTGCCCCACCCTAATGCATTTTCTGCTCAGCAGCCAGAAAGATCTTGAAACATAAATTAGGTCTTGGCATTTGCTCACCTAAAACCCCTCTAAAGGCTTCCCGTTGCCCAAAGCATAAAATCCAGACTCTTCACGGTGGCTTGTGTGGCCCTGGCAATCCTCGGACCTCATGTTGGGCCAATCTTGCCTTGGCTCAGAAAATTCCAGCCATACAAGTTCACTCCTCCAGCAGGACTAATTTTCTTTTCTCCACCCCCACTCCCCCGACTCCCACCCCATGCCACCAGGCTTTCTCTCAGCAGACCTTTCACACCCTCACGTCTCACCTTAAATGCCACCACCTCGAACACCTTCCCTGACCACTAGGGAATAAGTAGTACTGGTGTCCCCCCACTCCACATCCCTGTTACCAGTCCACTGGACCACTCCCTTGATGCTGATGCTGGCTATTCCTGGCTCATACCCACTCCCCTCTCCAGAGGAGTATCCTTGGCTGAAGGGAGCTGCCTCACCTGGAAATCCCTGAGAGTTTATATAACCAACGGAAAGGCAAGGAATCTTCTCCAAAATCCCTAGCCCATCTTTTGATTGGATTCCCCATGATCCAACAGGCAAGATTCCTTGCCTTCCCATGGCCAGTGATGATTGATAGGGTACAGGAGGTCCCAGCCCCCTTGTCTCTGGGCAGGACAGTGTCTGTGAGGCAGTTCCCACCCCAGAGCTCCCCTGGGATCAGGTCACAGCTGGACTTCTTCTGAAACCACATGTTCACCCAGCTCCTTCCCTGCCCTTCCTCCTGAGAGCATCCCCACGGCACACCACTTACAAAGGAATCCGCAGGTCAGACTCTATTTCTGAGGAATCCAGCTTAAGACAGCTTGGGTCTTAATCTTTATCTTGGTTTCTCTCAGAACTTATCTTAATTCTTAATTCCATGAAATGTTTGGTACATTTCTTCTCTCTCCTCCACTACAGGGAAAGCTCCATGAGGACAGGAATCACACCTGTTTAGTCCATCACTTCATACCCAACACCTGGCCTAGGGCTTGTGTGCAGGAGATGCCAGAAGACTATTTCTTGAACTATTGAGATGGCACATCATCGGGCCTCAATAAAAAGATTAAGGATGTGAGCTTCATCTGAGATCTACTATGTCCAAATCCAGTGGGGAAGGCTGTATTTTTTTTTTTTAACAAACCCTTCAGGACATTCTACAGTTGAGCTGAGAAGCCACAGGTCGAGGGACAGACAGACAAATAAATGAACAGGGAGACATTTAGATCAATAAGTTATAATGTAACCACGAATCCCAGAGCTGTGTCCAAGAAGCTGAAAGCACAAAAGACTCTGCAATTCACTCTTTCTGGGAAAATCAGAAAGGTGTCAAGGAGGAGAGGATCTTTGAGCAACACCTTAAAGGGTGAGTAGTTTGCAGAGCACACAAGGAAGGAGGAGGGGTCCAGACAGAGAGGGCAGCCTGCATCAGAGGCCCTGGGCTACGGCAAAGATGGGATGGCAAACAGGGAGCAGTGACAGTATGAGGACAAGCAAAGGGTACAGGGGGTGTGAGGGGAGAGAAGCTGAGGCTGGCATTGGGGCAGATGAGGGCCAGATGGGGAAGGACTTTGCAGCATCTCTGAGGAGGCTGGAGTTTCTCCTGAGGCCACCAGGAGGCCCCAGAGGTCAGGCTGGGGACTGGCTGGAGTAGCTTCCCTTGGCCGCAAACGGCCCTGAGGGGGTTAGCAGTGAGGTGGCCATGGCAGTAAAGAGTTTATAAAGAAATAAAAAGGCCTGAATGAGGGCCATAAGGGTGATTTATACCCTTTCTGTAGCACATCTCTTGGCTTGCATTAGAATTAGTGTGTGCATTTGTCACATCTCCCCAGTAAACTGTGAGGTGCTGGAATGGAACTAAAGCCTGCTAATGCACTGGCTAAAGAGGGTTTCTCAACCTTGGCACCAGCAACATTTGGGGCTGATACCTCTCTGTTGTGGGGCTGTCCTCCGCACTGTAGGATGTTTAGCAGCATCCCTGGACTTCATCCACTAGGTGCCAGTAGCATCTCTGGATGCCCCAAATGTCTCCAGGCGTTGTCCCCTAGGCACAAAATTGCCCTCGGTTGACAATTCCTGGGTTAAGGTACTGGGCTGTGGGGTTCTACTGATCTTGGCTCTGCCACTTCCCAGCCGGTGCCTTGAGCAGAGTACTTCAGCTCTCTGTACCTCTGTTTCCTGACCTATCCAGTAGAGATAATGAAGTATTGACCTCATAGAGTCTTTGCAACAATCAAATACAATGATTCATGTGAAGTGCAGAAAGTAAACACTCAGTGAATACCAGCTATCACTGGCATTATATTTTAAGGAAACGAGCACTTAGACTAAGGCTGGACACACATTAAGTTCTTAACATATGTCAGCTACCATTGCTTCTATTATTATTTTCTTACTCATATATGTAGTACACCCTCTGGCACTTGGATGGGTCTTGCACATTCTTGCCAAATGAAGGTCAGTGGATTGGAATAAGAAAGGGGATGCCTATGAAGTTATGACCTAGCCACTGCTGGCACTTTCTCATCATCTCTGGCACACCAAAAGTTTGGGGGTGGCTACGGTGCCCTCAATATAGCAACTACTCTCCCCACCCAAGAATTTCCTAAAGGTATGTTCCAAAGAATACTAAACTCAAAAGCTATTTCTCCTAAAAAAGATTTTCAGGTAAGAAAATGCAAGATATCCCATTCCTTTTTGAACACATTTGGCACATTCAGTTAATAAAGGCTCTGAGAAGTCCTGCAGCCACCATTACTAGATTTTAAGCTCTGGAATCAGGGATCAAGTCTAACTCATTATAATATCCCCACTCCTTGAACAATGTTGCACAAAAGAGGCTCTCAGTAAGCATGTAAAAAATGAATAAATGAAATGAAATATATGAATGAACTTGTTAATTAAAAAGGCCAGTTTGGCTGTATTTAACCCAGTGTTTCCCAACTTTCTGAACCACTGCACCATGGATATCCCCTAGGACTAGCCCCACCCCTGCCCCCAACACACTTTGGAAAACATAGCCCCTCCCTGGGATGTCAAAGCAAAGGTGAGTGACTACGAAGGAAGAGCTACCCACAGTACACATTCCTGGCTTCTACGGTTCACAGTGACTTCATCTTCAATTAAAATGAAGTGAAAACATTTTATTTTAGCTCCAAAATGAGTGCAGAGCAATTGAAAAGAAAGTGCACCCTTAGAGACTCTTGACAGGAGGACTCCATTTTTAAAAGAAATGTGACAGGGGCTTCCCTGATGGCGCAGTGGTTAAGAATCCGCCTGCCAATGCAGGGGACATGGGTTCGAGCCCTTGTCCGGGAAGATCCCACATGCCACGGAGCAACTAAGCCCGTGCGCCACAGCTACTAAGTCTGCACTCTAGAGCCCGCGAGCCACAACTACTGAGCCTGCGTGCCGCAACTACTGAAGCCTGCGTGCCTAGAGCCCGTGCTCCGCAACAAAAGAAGCCACTGCAATGAGAAGCCCATGCATCGCAACGGAGTAGCTCCCACTTACCGCAACTAGAGAAAGCCCTCGTGCAGCTATGAAGACCCAAAAGCAGCCAAAAATAAAAAAATAAATTAAATAAATAAATTTATTTTTTTAAAAAAAAGAAGAAATGTGACCATCTATGTGCCATTTTGTGGGCAGTGAAGTGGTAAAGCAAATGTCACCTGTACAGGTGATATCAACCTCACTCCTAACATCCAAAGAAATGTCTGTCACTGCAAAGGCCATAGTTCCTACACCCCAAAAGACTAAATTTTTCCCTGGTCGTGGCTCTGTTCAATGGCAATTCTGTCCAATGGCACTTAGGGCAAAGGTCAAGACAACTGCCTAATGCAAACTCAGTTCCAGGTTCTGATTTTTTCAAATATATATGTTTAGTACGTAAAATAAGCCACTGTGGGAAAATATGCTCCAGAGGCACAGAAGGCTTTGCAACAGAAATGGTAGGAACCTTAGTTGAAATGAGAGCTAACATCTGTACTGGGCTCACTGTGTATCAGATACCATTCCAGGTACTTCACATATGCAAGCTCATCTAATCCTCACAGCAACCCTAACAAAAGGGTCCTAGTGTTATTCTTATTTTACAGATGAGCATATTGCAGCTCTGAGAGGTAAAGTGACTGGGCCCAGGACACACAGCCAGCGAAGGCAGGAGTTGTCTTAACACTGCACTCTGCAACCTCAGTAACTGGCAGTAATCACCAATGCTATTTTTATTTTTAAGAAAAGTTTTAATATGCACTTTGATTATCCATTTATACCATTAATGCTGGAGTTAATTATCTGGTAGGAGTATGAAAGGTATGCGTAGTCAGTGTTCACGTCTATGCCTGAGATACATTAGTATCTTCTGGTGCTTAACTCCCACCCCCTTGACTCCTAAGTGGCATGGAAGGCAAGATACAGCTATCATTTGGCAATAAGAGGTACTTACCAAATCTACCCCTATTGCCTTCCTTCATGCTCCTGGTATTTGCCAAAAAGGTTTACACAAACAGAAAACTTCTGGGATACCAGTCTTACCTGCATAATTTTAATGAATCAACTCCAAAAGACATTCTGAACAGTAACATCCCCACCTCACTCCCTGGCCTCCCCACAACAAAAAAATTATTTGATCCCTTTGTAAACACTGGACTGTGAACTTCACCTATAGTATCTCACCTGATCCCTAGCTTAATCTGAATAGCAGATATTAGTCCCCATTTTACAGATGAAAAGACTGAGGAGGTTCAGAGTGGTTGAGGGTCTTGACCAAGGTTACAGCAGCTAGTAAAGGACACAGGGAGGGTTCTAAACCAGGTCTCTGTTTCCAAAAAGTCCAGGTCCTGCTGCCTTACATAATTTTAGGTTAATTCACACAGCTAGCCCAGAAAAAAACATTTTTTAGTCAAATGTCCTTATAAGAGCTGGAGATATTATAAATGTTATTGAATTTGAGGTTCTGCTAGTTGAGAACTATGACCAATTAAATAGCTATTTCTCTGTTCTGAGCTACATCAGGCTTGCTGGTAAGACTGGCAGGTCAGAAGAGTGATGGTAATGATTAACTCTGAGGTGTAATGCCATAAGGGAGAACAAAGATCAGATAATTGAACTCAAATATGGGTGGGGCATGGTGTTAAGGCTAACGATTTTAAAAATTGTATTAATAGTAACACTTCTGCTATCCTTTCTTTCAATGAGAATGTGACATGCAAAAAAATTTTTAGGGACTTCCCTGGTAGTGCAGTGGTTAAGAATCCGCCTGCCAATGCAGGGACATGGGTTCGAGCCCTGGTCCGGGAAGATCCCACATGCTGCGAAGCAACTAAGCCCGTGCGCCACAACTACTGAGCCTGCGCTCTAGAGCCTGCAAGCCACAACTACTGAGCCTGCACCACAACTATGGAAGCCCGCGCACCTAGAGCTCGTGCTCCACAACAAGAGGAGCTACCACAATGAGAAGCCCGTGCACTGCAACAAAGAGTAGCCCCAGCTCCCCGCAACTAGAGAAAGCCCATGCAGCAACGAAGACCCAATGCAGCCAAAATTAAATAAATTAAATAAATAAATCTTTTTTTAAAGTAAAAAAAATCTTGTTTAATTATTTTTCCCATGTTAATACAGGTCAAGTGGAGACATTAAATCTCTGTAGATTTCGTTTCTTTTTGTTACAAACACATTTTGTCATTCAAACACAACATCTCTCAGACTACTCCTTGCTCTTGAAAGCCTAATACTAATGCATCAGCTGCTACAAGCTATTTCTTGTTCTAGTTGAAAAGTTTCAAAAATCCCTAAGTAGACCATTTCTTCAAGGACTTTTACAAGGTTGCTGCTGTTTTCTAGGGAGCCCATCCCAAACTGTGGGAGTGAGTAGAATTGGAAATGGGTCAATGCCAGAACAGTCCTACGAATATCTGAATCAGAATAGAACACTCATGTATTAATTCAACAAACTGTTTTTGACCAATTTTCTTTTGTATCAAGCACTGCTCCTGCCACTGTGGTTAGAAGCAGGGACAAAAGAGGACCAGACCTGCCGCCATGGAAGTTTAAAACCTAGTGAGAAGGAGAGGGGGAGGTAAAAAAAACAAACATACTAACACCTGTAATGGGTAGAATTATGTCCTCCCAAAAGATATATGTTCAAGTTCTAACACCCGGTACCTATGAATGTGACCTTACTTGAAAATAAGGTCTTTGCTTATGTAATCAAGCTAAGATGAGGTCATGCTGGATTAGGGTGGGCCCTAAACCCAAAGACTGGTGTCCTTATAAGAGGAGGGAAATTTGGACACAGACACATGGGGGAAGAGGCCATGTGAAGGGAGAAGCAGAGGTTGGAGTGATCTGCAAGTCAAGGAAGGCCAAGGATTGCTGGTAACCACCAGAAGCTAGGAGAGAAGGAAGATCATCCCTAGGGCCTTTGGAGGGAGCATGGCCCTGCTGACACCCTAATTTCAGACCTCTGGCCTCCAGGATTGCAAGGGAATAGATTTCTGTTGTTTTAAGGCACCCAGTTTGTGGTACTTTGTTATAGCAACCCTAGGAATGGAACACAACATCTAATATGATATTGGAAAATGACAAATGGTATGAAGAACAAAAAGCAGGATAAGGAGATGAAGAGTGACTGGGGAGGGAGGGGCTATTTATTTTTTCTTTTTCACATCTTTTTTTTTTTAGATTTTTTTTATTGAGTTATAGTTGTATAATTTTTAATAAATTTATTTATTTATTTTTGGCTGCATTGGGTCTTCATTGCTGCGCGTGGGTTTTCTCTGGTTTCATCAAGCAGGGGCTACTCTTTGCTGCGGTGCGTGGGCTTCTAATTGCAGTGGCTTTTGTGGTGGCTTTTCTTGTTGTGGAGCATGGGCTCTAGGCACAGAGGCTTCAGTAGTTGCAGCATGCAGGCTCAGTAGTTGTGGCTCACGGGCTCTAGAGCACAGTCTCAGTCATAGTGGCGCATGAGCTTACTTGCTCCGTAGCACGTGGGATCTTCCCAGACCAGGGCTGGAACCCGTGTCCCCTGCATTGGCAGGCAGATTCTTAACCACTGTGCCACCAGGGAAGTCCATATAGTCGTATAATATTATATGTTACAGGTGTACAATATAGTGATTCACAATTTTTAAAGGTTATACTTCATTTATAGCTATTATAAAATATTGGCTATATTCCCTGTGTTGTACAATATATCCTGGCAGCTTATATATTTTATACATAATGGTTTGTACCTCTTAATCCTCCACCCTTATATAGCCCCTCACCACTGGTAACCACTAGTTTGTTCTCTCTGTGAGTCTGCTTCTTTGTTTTATTCACTAGTTTGCTGTATTTTTTAAATTCCACATATAAGTGATATCATATAGTATTTGTCTTTCTCTGCCTGACTTATTTCACTTAGCATAATACCCTCCAAGTCCATCCATGTTGCAAATGGCAAATTTTCATTCTTTTTTATGGCTGAGTAGTATTCCATTGTGTATATGTGTGTGGGGTGTGTGTGTGTGTGTGTGTGTGTATACACACCACATCTTCTTTATCCATTTGTCTGTTGATGAGCACTTAGGTTGCTTCCATATCTTGGCAACTGTAAATAATGCTGCTATGAACATTGGGGTGCATGTATCTTTTCAGATTAGTGGTTTGGGGTTTTTTTTTTTGAATATATACCCAGGAGTGAAATTGCTGCATCATATGGTAGTTCTATTTTTAGTTTTTTGAGAAATCTCCATTCTGTTCTCCACAGTGGCTGCACCAATTTACATTCCCACCAACAGTGTATGAGGGTTCCTTTTTCTTCACAGCCTTGTTAACATTTATTTGTGTTCTTTTTGATGATGGCCATTCTGATAGGTGTGAGGTGATATCTCACTGTGGTTTTGATTTGCATTTCCCAGGTAATTAGGGATGTTGAGCATTTTTTCTTGTGCCTGGGAGGGGCAATTTTAGATAGTTCAGTCAAGGTCAGGTGACAGTACATAGGCATAGAATTGTCAAATCAGTCCCACCAGATCCAGAGGTTATCTCATCAGCTTGGGCTACCATGACAAAATACCAGAGACTGGGTGGCTTAAAAACAACAGACACTTACTACTCACATTTCTGGAAGTTGGGAAGTCCAAGATCAAGGTGCTGGCAAGGCAGGTTTCATTCTGAGGCCTCTGCTCTTGACTTGTAGGAGGCCTCCATCTGCTGTGTGCTCACATGACCCCCTGCTTTGTGCTTGTATGTATAAACTTAATTACTTCCTTACAGCCACACTGGAAGCTGGGGCTTCAACGGACGATTCAGTGGGGGCACACACATTCAGTCCATAATAGAGATCTTATCCAAAATCAAATTCTACTAATAATTCAAAAGATAGAGTGACCATGAGACTCAGGTGAAGCAAGAAGTCTGAGATGGCCAGCACTACTCCTCAAGTCCTTCTTTGTGCAATAGGACACACACTAGCTCAGGCTCACATACGTGCCCTCTATGGGATGAAAGCAGGACTATTTCAGTGATACAATAGGTCCATTTCATACTCTAATAATTACATGGTTGACACTGACATTTTCCATAAATCCCATTAATTCCAAGTTTGTTTATCATACGTAAACTCAACCAACAGGTATGTCCTACTAAAAGCATTCCATACCATGAATGAGGACCAGAACCAGCCACATAATACAATATGAAAATGAGGGGCCCTTTGTTCAAATATTATTCATTTCAAGATGGTGACTGCAGAGCATTTAAACCAAGTGTAGGGCCCTTCTAAGTACAGGGCCCTGTGTGACTGATTAAGGACCCTCCCTTGTCTTTCTGTGATGAACCCCCTCAGGAGGACCCATAAGCACATTTACTAGGAGATTTGACCTTATCATTTCGTTCTTTTTTTTTTTTTTTTTTTTTTTTTGCTGTACGCGGGCCTCTCACTGTTGTGGCCTCTCCCTTTGCGGGCCACAGGCTCCAGACGCGCAGGCTCAGCGGCCACGGTTCACGGGCCCAGCCGCTCCGCGGCATGTGGGATCTTCCCGGTCCGGGGCACGAACCGGTGTCCTCTGCCTCGGTAGGCGGACTCCCAACCACTGCGCCACCAGGGAAGCCCCCATTTCTTTCTTTTATTGTTCTCTCTACCCTGGCTTCCCCAGGCTAAAGGAAGGTGGATGATGGACCAGCTGCAACCACTCTTTTGAAGGAGGGAGGAAGGGACAGAAAACAAGATCAGAGGTGTGATGAGACCTCATTGGCTGACTTTGAGTAGGGGAGTCACATGACCTAACTTTACATTCCTGCATGTCACTCCAGCTGTCGTGACAAATAAAGACATTCCTTGTGACCCTGAAAGTAACAGAATCATGGAAGAAATGGCCAGAACTGCCCCATTCAGGCCTAGCACAGCAGGTAACAGAAAGCTTCTATGTTAATGGTCTGATTTTGAATTACACTTTCATCTCCATGACTATTTTTTAATGCCTGTCCCCTAATAAATGGTTAGCTCTGTGAAGAAAGAAGTGACTTGCCTGTAATTGTCTATCTGGTGGTTAGAACTGTGCCCAGCACTTATTAACACTGAATAAATATTTGTTGAATGAATTAGTATTTTTGAAGCCAAAAGTTTTTGTTGTTGTTTTCTCTTGTTTTGTTAATTGTAGTAAAATAGACATAACAAAATTTATCATTTTAACCATTTTTTCCTGCGCATGTCAGTGGCATTAAATACATTCACATTGTTGTGCAACTATCACCACTATTCTCTCTAGAACTTTTCACATTCTAAACTGAAACTCTGTACTAATGAAACAATAGCCCCCATTATCCCCTCCCCTCCAGCCCTGGAGGCTCAGAGAAATTGTAACCTCCCAAGGTCACACAGTGCTAAGCAGCAGTTTGGGATTGGAGTGCCAGTTTGGAAGGTATAAGAGATGTGAACGATTTGCTTTGCATCTTTCAACACACTCTTGGCATTTCATCAAGAAGGAGCTTCCTACTTTTATAAACTTTGTATCCTTAAATCATATCTTGATGGGATTTGGCCAGGCAAGTAGGACAAAAAAAACACATTTACAGGACAGAGGTGCTAAATATCACATATTTTCCCTTTAGAACATGAAAATAATAAAAATCAGTAGGCATTAATTCCCTCCTTCCTATGAGCAAGAATCCTGGAATCCTGAGTTCATTTTTACCTAACAGCAACTTCAGGGGATCCAAAGAGTCATCAAAGGCCACCAAGATTGTAAAACTCCTCTGAAATGCACATTAATTATTCAGACTCACCAAGAGTCGTTGACCAAATTAAGACAGACAATTAAGCAAACTGAGTTATCAATAAGTACAAGAACAATTTGCCTGTATGCAAGTTACCCACAATAAACTTCGTAATCGCACCTTATGGAGTTGCCTGCTTCATTTTTCAGTCTCAAAGTTCCTTCCTAGTTCGAAGGATATTATTAAATATTTCCACCTTCTAACAAACCCATAAGAACAACGGCATAGGACATTTGTCATCCAGCAAGTCTCAGAAAAATCTACAGTATGTAAAATCCACTAATATCAAAGCGAGTTCTCTTTCAAAAGGCAAGGAAACTAACACACTTGAATCACATAATCCTTGAAACGCACTGCAGGAGATGTTATCCTCTATCCCATGCAAAGGAGGCATCTGAGCCAGAGAGGTTCATTTGTTCATTCCTTCCTTCCTTCCTTCATTCATCCAACAAATACTGAGCACTCCCTATGAGTCAGGATTGTTCAGGGTGCTAGGGATATAGTGGTGAACTCAGGAGTCCAAGTCCCTCATTTCATGAAACTCAAGTTTTGTTTGTCAGTCCTCCCAGCCCAACTCCAGCCCCCCTGTTCTGACTTCCTCCCAATCCCACAGCAGCCCACCCAGCTGGCCCCAAATTGCTAACGGCATGGGTGTGTTCTTCCCTCCCTGGCCCCACTGCACTCTTCAGGACCAAACATTAGATTTATGATAAACATGTACTACTTCCAGTGATTTGACAGCCTGTCACCTCCCCACCACCCTGCAGGAATTTTGCTAACTTCTTCAAAACCTAATTCAGAGCCCCAGAGTCTGACCTTCATGGTTTGAAGAGTTCAAGGAGACTGTGTCAGTGGAGAAAAAAAATAAGCTTTTAAATTCAAAACACTTTGGGAGGGGGGGGATATGGGGATATATGTATACATATAGCTAATTCATTTTGTTGTACAGCAGAAACTAGCACACCATTGTAAAGCAATTATACTCCCATAAAGATATAAAAAAACCAAGTACACCTGCAACTAATATAACACTGTAAATCAACTACACTTCAAATTTTTAAAATAATAAATAAATAATAGAAAACAATATGAAAAAAATAAAAAACATATTAAAAAAAACACTTTGGGAGTTGTCTTCTCAATAAGTTCATGGCATAGGAAAAAGGCAGAGGGAAAGTAAGGACTGTTACTTTACAAAGATTCAAGAAACACAACAGCCAAATGTCAGGGTGTGGACCATGTCTGGATCCCGATGGGAAAACCCATTATAAAAAGACATGATGGGGACTTTCCTGGTGGCACAGTGGTTAAGAATCCACCTGCCAATGCAGGGGGCACGGGTTCAAGCCCTGGTCTGGGAAGATCCCACATGCCACGGAGCAACTAAGCCTGTGCGCCACAACTACTGAGCCTGCGCTCTAGAGCCCTTGAGCCACAACTACTGGCCCCTCGCACCACAACTACTGAAGGCCGCACGCCTAGAGCCCATGCTCCGAAACAAGAGAAGCCACTGTAATGAGAAGCCCGCGCACCGGAACAAAGAGTAGCCCCCGCTCACCGCAACTAGAGAAAGCTCGCGCTCAGCAATGAACACCCAACGCAGCCAAAAAAAAAATACATGATGAAGACAATCCAAAAACTGAACTATAAACCAGGTGTTACATGAGATTAAGGAATTATTGTTGATTTGTAAAATGTGATGATCACTGTAGTGATATAAGAGAATGTCCTTTACTTTATAGAGATGCCTCGAACTGTTTAAGGGAGAAATACCATGTTGACTGCGATTTGCTTTTTTTGTTTTGTTTTGTTTTGTTTTTGGCCATGCTGCGTGGCAAGTGGGATCTCAGTTCCCTAACCAGGGATCAAACCCATGCCCCCTGCAGTGGAAGTGTGGAGCCCTAACCACTGGGCAACTAGGGAATTCCCAGGATTTGCTTTAAAATAGTATAGCAAAATATAAAGGTGAATGCAATATACAAGAAATTAATAATTGTTAAATCTAGAACAGCACTATCCAACTGAACTTTCTGCAGTGAGGGAAATGTTCTGTATCTAAGCTGTATGATATGGTAGTCAGGAGACAAAGATGGCTGCTGAGCCCTTGCAGTGGCTACTGAGACAAGAAACTGATTTTTTTTTTCCAATTAGTTTAAGTTTAGATAGCCACTTGTGGTCTATGATGGCTATATGAGGTTTCACTTATTCTCTCTACTTTCATGCATGCTTGAAGATTTGTATAATAAAAATTTATAAAAATGACTTAGCAAAAGACGACATTTTGTCCCTGGGTAACCTTGGGCATGTGGCTCATTCTCTTAGTTTTCTCATCTGTAAAACAGGTATTCTTAACTGCTGCCCTCCTCACGCTCTATTGTAAAGCCTGAAATTTCACATGCTGCCTTGGCCTGTTTAAGCCTCACAGGGCCCCAAAGGCCTTACTGTGGGTTCCCCTGCTGTTGCCATATATGCCCCCTTCCAGAAGGAAAGGCTCCCCACCTTGTCACTCAGGGCAGCAACCCAAGGGTCCCTAACCCGCACCTAAACTGTCTCTATAAAACAAGTACACCTGTCTTAGACAAGGAGGCAAGGAAGCCCCCCAGTTCTAATGAAGACCTCCAGGCAAATTTGCTGAAAACCAAAAAGGACTGTGTCTTCTAGCTGTGTTTATATGACAGGAACGAGAAGGCTTAACCACAAGAAACCAGTATAAGCTGCCTGAACTTCAAAATGGGACAAAGTTTGCTCTACATATCACTACCATCTCATTGTGATAAAATCTCCACCTGCTAGTGCCATATTGGTTCAGCCTGTTTGGACCCAGATACCAAATGGCCAGACAAGGCAGAAAAGAGGTGTGAACTGCATTCTGGGATATCCCCACTCATTTCCATGAATCGGATGACAAAAGACTCCCGCCCCCAATAACCTCTTCATCCTTTCCTATAAAAATCTTGCTCCTGCTTGTAATTAGGAAGAAGTTGTCTTTAGAGCATGAGCTCCCCTTCTCCATTCTCTGGCCATTGAATAAAAGTTTGTCTTTCTTGCACCAAACTCAGTTTCCTTATTGGCAGTTTGAACCTGAGCAAGGAAGAACTCCCTGACTGAACCAAGAGGGGCGTCGGTTCAGCTAGGGCCACACAAGGAGGGCCTTGCATCTCATTCGGTAACAACCTGCCTAGTTCCCCTGTTGCTGAGACAGCTGCACCACACTCAGTCGGCTGAGTGAAACCCTAATGGGTTTCACTTCCCTGCTAGCCCAAGAAGTCAATCACATCCTCCTCAGGAACCAGGGGTCACCTTACCCTCCTGTTACTACCCAATCTGCCCACCATGGTCCTTGCTTGTTCACTCAGAGAAAAAACCCCCTGTGGCCCTGCAGGGCATGCAGAGTCCTCCTCCCCCAGGGCTGTAAGTACATGTGTGACTCATAAACAGCTGTCCATCTCATCTGTGCAGTGTTGCCGTGTTCTGCGTTCAGGCAATTTCATATTATTTAGGGTAGGAGATTCCCTCCCTCACCAGTGTAGTGACTAGAAGACAATCAGAATACCCCTCCCCCATCTAAGAAGGTATTTTTGAGGATTACTTGAAATACATACACAAAAGTGCTTTTTAAATCTCAACACATGAGTTAAATGCAAGGCATTATAAGTTAGAACGCAAGGGATTGTAAGTATTGCTCTTGGTTTTGTTAATTCTCTGACAATTGAAAAAAGAATTCTCAGACTAGTAATAGTAATACTAACTGGTGGGTGAATACCTTGCCCAAGTTTATTATTTACACTTTATTAACTTTTTGATAGTCAAATAGAGTTGTATCACGCATTATATTCTCGAAGGCGTAGTTTTTTTCATGCCACAATAAATCATAAACGTATTTTCACTGCTGTTTAATCCCTTTTAAGAGCCCCACAATGTTCCAATGCATAAAAATATCTTAATTCAACCAACTTCCAAGCCGATCTCATTCATTTCCAGGACTTTAAATATCATCTAAGTGGTGCTGGTTTATGAATGTATGTCTCTATCCCATTCATTCCTAAATTTGAGATTCATACACGCGACTGCCTGATTGCCCTCTCCACTCTGATATGTCATAGGCATCACAAACTTATTGCGCCCCAAACAGAACCCCTAATTTCCTCCAGTTTCTTATATCCAGCTTTTTCATTCTGCGTTTTCCCTTATTAATAAGTTAAATGAAATTCTCACACATGTTCACTATGCATTTTATAAAAACTATGCTTTTCAACATTTTGAGAATTACATTTTAACAATCATCATGAAGATATGGTAATCACCACCCTCCTATATGTTACTTTTTGTACTTTTCAGATTACTTCTGGAAAGGAAGGAGTTACAACAGTCCATGACTCCCTCCTTCCCAGCCGGGGAATACCTGGAAATGAATGGCCTCCACCATTCATTTCAAGACTTCCTTGAAAATAGGCTAACGGTATCTACTAGAAGAAAGAGACCAGGAAGAGCTTATCTCTAAAATAATTTTAGCAGGATGTACCTGGCTTGTCTAGATTGATTACTGAGCGTAAACCTGGAATTTGTGGACAATGACTGGCTAGAGAATAGGTAGTAATCACGCAGACATTTCTAATTAATGGAGGCTAAAACTGGGAAACCGCAAAGCCAACAATGCTTCACCTGAGGACAATGATCCACACCCATCACTGGGAACTCACCGATGAAACCAAAACTAACCCAGAACAAGAGGAAGCTGTAGCTGACAGATCTGGGCTCCTTCATAAAAGGAATGCAATGTTTGTGCCTACATCTCGCTTGCAATCTTTAATCACTAGTAAGGATAAGCATTAGATTATATGTATGATTCACTTGAGGTTGATTTGACTCGTCAATTCTTTGTGCTAATATAATCTCCTTAAGAAAAGTTCCCAAAGTGAGAATTACTTAAAATTCTCACTTTGGAAGAGCAAACTTTTTAAAATTGAAATTGATTTTTTGGAAATAGCAATTTTGAAAGTGGAAGAAAAGGTATGCACCATTAAAATTCTGATCCATTCTGTGATGTTATCCCCACTTCAGAGAGTCTTGTCCACTTTCAATGATACTAACAGAGCATGAGTGTGCCCCCTTCACACACACACACACACACACACACACACACACACACACACACACCAGCTCTAGGCTCAGTATCACCTTTGCCACCATGATCAGTGGAAAACAAAGGTGTCTCATTTCTGGAATAAGAGTGATCAGATAGTCTGGGGAAGAGAACTCAGCCAAGTCCCCCCAAATTATGATGCCATTTCCTTGGAGGGGGTCAGAAGAACACATCAACAGTCTATCAGCCATTTCCCTATATCTGCCTTCCCAAAGGACCTAACAGTAGGCACCTGACAACTGCTCACCTCAGTTACACGTAGCAACAACTCTCGGAGAAACCAGACATCCAACAAGAGTAGAAGCCTTTGAACCAAGTGTAAGAAACCTATGCCCTGTAGACACCAGAGCCCTGGAATACGGGCTGGGGCCCTGGAGCTCTCTTGGGCGTGCCATTTCACTTCTCTGGGATATACAATTCCGGGGACTGTTGGTCAGAAATGAAATGAACTTCAGACAACTCTGCCAGCTCTCTGATTTTATAGGAGAGGAAATCAAACCTCAAAGCACTTAAGGTTCATCTTTTCTTCATTCAACAAGTATGTGTTGAGTGGCTAATGTATTCAGTGCCGGGCTTTGTGCTAGGAGGTGGGGATAGAGAAGAAAACAAGACAGGATTATCCCTGACCTCACAGAGCTTAGTCTAGTGCTGGGGATGGGGAGGTATTTCTTCACATAATTTCAGGGACCACTTGGAGAATCTAATGAACTCTCTTTTCAAAAAAATTAAGTAATTGTACATGCATATGCCCCCCCACATGCACACAGTTCAGCCTATACATTCTGGTAGATTCACTGACTCCTAGAAGCCTGCCCATCCACGGATCTCCCAATTTAAAAATCGTTCATTAATGCAAAACATACTGTCACTGCACTAAGCCATTATATTTCAAATCCTTACACCAGTCCATCAAATAGAAATTAATAGTCTCATTTTACGGAGGAAGAAACCAACATGCCAGACTTAACAAACATGCTCAGATCACACTGCACGCCTCTGTTACATTAGATCGGTTCTTTGTGCGCAAGTAACAGATGGCAAATTCATGAAGAAAAGGAATGAATAGAGAGGATGTTAGGTAACTTGAAGAACCAAAAAGAAGGCTATGGAATTGGGCTCAAAACAGTGGTAATTCGGGCAGCTCCGCAGTTTTACATTTTCCCCCCAATCCCTGAATGACTGCTGTTAAAAAACAACAGGCCAAAATGGCGTCGCTTATGCTTTCCCACGTCACCAAACCAAGACTGAACTTAATCACAGTTTCCGCTCTCCCAGAAACGGAGTCTTAAACCAGCCACTCAGAAATCGCCTGGTCAGCACTAGTGCTATCACCGGCAGAAACTGTTAACTTCCGGGAAATAAAACTAGAATCTGGGTAATAAAATAAAGTCTAACCTTTTGTTTTTCTTTTGGGCTTAGTCTAGTTTCACTTACTCACAGGGTGCTGCGTACGGAGGCCTCACACCCGGCCACTCAGACCTGCGTTCCTCACGAGAAATGGCGGCGCCGGCAAGACGGGCCGTGTGCAGAAGCGCGCACACGGCACCTCGATTCAAGATGGCGGCCATGGGCGGTGCGCAGAGAGGCTTCACCCTGCTCTGGGACCTGGAGCCGTGAGCAGCGCGTCTGCGTCAGACCTGGTGGAACCCCGCCCCCTCCCGGCTATAAAGCTGCCCTGCCCACAGCTTTCCGGGGAGAGCATCTACTGCGAACTCACGTCTCTCCGTTCTTTGCTCCAAGAATAAAGCTTTCCTTTGCTTCTGAACCAGACTCAGTCTCGGTCTCATTCTCTTGGCTCAATGGACACTGGACAGAAAGAACGCTTGTTGGGGACCGATTCAGGAAGGTAATAGGTCATCTGCCTGATAGACGCCCCCCCATCATCCCCTAAAGAAAAGTGACCATGCAATAACCAAGCCACTTTTTGCCTAGTATAACTTCCTTATTCCTACTCCCTTCTGCCTATAAAAGTCTCTCATTTTGTACAGCTGCTCGGAGCTCCTTCCTATCTGCTAGATTGGATGCTGCCTGATTCTAATTGATTTTTGTTAAAATAAACAATTAAAAGTTTTAATATGCTCTAGATTATCGTTCAACACTGTCCTCAAAATTTAGAGCCCTGAACCATTGACAAAGACTCTTTTTTTGGTATTTTATTGAAGTATAGTTGATTACAATGTTGTGTTAATTTCTGCTGTACAGCAAAGTGATTCAGTTACATGTATATATACGTTCTTTTTCATATTCTTTTCCATTATGGTTTATCACAGGACATTGAATATAGTTCCCTGTGATATACAGCAGGACCTTGTTGTTTATCAAAGACTCTCTTCTTGACCAAACTTGTCAGGCTCCTCTGACCGCTCTTTTCAATGAGGCCTCAACCTTCAGGCTTTCGTGTTCATTGCATTGCCTGGTTTTAGCAAAACTCCTGTCAAGTCAATTTAGCCAGACTCTCCACCCTCAAAATCTGATCAAATTCCTCATCTGCCACCGTTCCCCAGGTACTATCTGATCACCTTGGGCTATCTTCAGCAAGATTCCTGTTAGGTCAGTTTAGTAAGAATTACCCTACCCTCTTTAGTAATTTTCCATCACTGACCACTCCCCTCCTTAGCTCCTTGGCTATAAATCCCCACTTCTCATGTTGTATTTGGAGTTGAGCCCAATCTCTCTCCCCTACTGCAAACTCCATTGCAGTAGCCCCTTGAAGAAAGTCTTTGTTATTCTTCTTTAGTAAGTGTCAGAAAAATGTTTTTTCTTTGACACCATAGATTCCCCCGGGTTGGCTCATGTGACCACATGCGGCCAAGGGACAGTCCTTGCAAGGCTGTGTACTGTGGAAGAGCAGTACACAGCCTTGTGGGAGAGCATCTCTGAAAGAAGTGGGATGCGTTAACTTTTTTTTTTTTTTTTTTTTTTTTTTTGCGGTACGCGGGCCTCTCACTGTTGTGGCCTCTCCCACTGCGGAGCACAGGCTCCGGACGCGCAGGCTCAGCGGCCATGGCTCACGGGCTCAGCCGCTCTGCGGCATGTGGGATCTTCTCGGACCGGGGCACGAACCCGTGTCCCCTGCATCGGCAGGCGGACTCTCAACCACAGCGCCACCAGCGAAGCCCAGGACGCATTAACTTTTAAACTAAAGTAGGGAGATCAAAAATGCCAACAAGTTTATAGTAAAAATGGCAGGTGTAGGGCTTCCCTGGTGGCGCAGTGGTTGAGAGTCCGCCTGCCGATGCAGGGGACACGGGTTCGTGCCCCGGTCCGAGAAGATCCCACATGCCGCAGAGCGGCTGAGCCCGTGAGCCATGGCCGCTGAGCCTGCGCGTCCGGAGCCTGTGCTCCACAACGGGAGAGGCCACAACAGTGAGAGGCCCGCGTACCGCAAAAAAAAAAAAAAAAAAAAAAAAATGGCAGGTGTAGAATCATGGTTTGTAAGCAAATCTGACCAGGGTATCTTCACCCTCTTTTCCATTTTCTGATTTGAGCAGAAGTCAGGCTCATTGGTAATCAGTCAACATAACTAATCAATGCTTCTCTCTGCCCTGAATTTGTGATTCAATTATCCTAATGATGTGCCAGAAATGTTTAGTCATCTCTGACCCGCGAGCTCTCAGAAAGTAAATATAAAGCCAAATGGATTGTTAGGCTGTGTCCCTGGCCTTGGATGAGTCTCATGAGTAAGGAGGTGTCATGGAAGAATGTAGTTTTGCCTTCCCAGCATCAATCCCTCCTTCTTCTGATAACAGCATCCTGACTCCCCTGCTCTGTCCTGACTCCCAAGAGGGAGTATAAGACCCAGGCTTGGCCAATCAGAAATACTCAGCATTAGTCCCAGGACTGAAAACATTTGGGAAATTATTGGGAAATATATATTTTTTCCCAGGTTTGCTAGCCTGGAAAGGAAAGACTTGGGCTAATATTTGTTTATTTCACCACTTAAGCACCTAGATCCAGCCAGGCCTGAAGATCTCTAAACTTTTCAGTTAGGTCATTCAATGGTATTTGTGTGTGTGTGTGTTTTAATATTAAGTTTATCACTTGGAAACAAACAAAAATGTCTAGTATAAAGGTGTTCTACCATGTCTAATCATGTAGTGATACCAATGACTTTTTGTTTGATAGTAAAGGTGTTTTGTTTGCTTTTTGATTAACCACATAATATAACATAGACACAGAGTAAGAAGAAAAACACAAGACAGCAAAATGACAAAGACAGCCACATTTGTACCCCAGCTGACATTTTCCCTGTTCCATCCGTCTCTGTTTCCAGGCTCCGTTTTTGTAGTCACCAGATATTATCAGGATGCTGGGTTATGTACCATTCACAACTTTGAAGCATAGGAATATACCACCTATTTTAAATAAATTAACAAAATTAAATAACTAAGGACCCAGGACCTGAATGTATTTTTGTCAAATACAAATGATTTGCATATTAAGAAGCAGCTTGAAAGAAGGTGATGCAAAACCCAATGGAATAAACTAATAATGGTGGAACTTCAGATGTTCGTCTAATACAATGAACTGAATGTTTATGTCCCCCCAAATTCATATGTTGAGATCCTAACTCCTGGTGTGATAGTATCAGGAGATGAGGCCTTTGGGAAATGATTAGGTCATGAGGGTGGAGCCCTCATTAATGGGATTAGTGCTGTCATAAAAAAGACCCCCACAAAGCTCCCTTTCCGTTATCCATCATGTGAAGATACAGCAAGAAGACACCATCTATGAACCAGGAAGCAAGTCCTCACCAGACACCGAATCTGCTGGCACCTTAATTTTGGACTCCCCAGCCTCCAGAACTGTAAGAAAGAAACGTTTGTTGTTTAAGCCACCCAGGCTATGGTATTTCTGTTATAGCAGCCCAAACAGACTAAGACATCTGATATAGAATTATTGCGCATACACCATGTGCCAGACAAAAATATACAAGTGTTCTCCTCTCCCAAAGAATTTACAACTTCAGGAAGAGATAAGTAATGAAACTGTTACACAGCAGAAAGGTAAGTAATAAAATGAAAACATTTCTTGGACACCTAACCTCTGGGGAGGGAGACAGCCACCAGGAGAGGCTTCCTCTGGGCCCAGCACATTATTTCTAGCCCTAGCACAGTGTCTATCACAAAGTGATTGCTCTGTAAATATTTCCTATGCAATGAACAAGCTGGGATGACACCTGGGCCTTTAGGGACCTTGGATCTGCCTCCTTGGATGCTGCCCCTGCAGCTCTCTCCAAAGGGCACTCGATCAGCCTGAGAGGGGCTGCCAACATGCTAGCTTAGCTTACTCAGCTGCGGTCTCTCCTTAGATCATTAACATCCTATTTTCAGGGCAGTAGGCTCCTGACTCCTAGCAATTAGAGAGTTTTGCACTAGATAAACAAACACAGGATTGCCTTAGGGCAAAACTCAGGTTCTATATGTTATAGTCTAGGAGTTTTGAAGGCTTGAAGAGTGAAGACTGGGAGCTGGGGTGTGCTCTGGGCCTGGCTGCAGCTATCCTAGAACAGTTCCAAAGGAAGCTGAGAAGGTAGAGGCATCGACCAGTGACCCCCTAATTGTGTTGATCAAAGTGAATGAATTACGGTGAAAAGCCAACTCCATGGGCTGGAGGACCCAGTGCTGATCTACCTGGCAGCACACATATGTCCAAGACCTCAGCCCACACATTATAAAGGGTGTGCTTGAGCACTACCCGCGGAGCAGAGAAGGGAAGAAATGGAGTAAGGAAGAGCGGACAACAGCTTAGAGAGGTGAGAAAGCAGAAAACTCTCACGGAACTGGAGAGTAGCTTCAGGTATATAAGTACTGTGTGTGTGTGTCTGTGTCCATGTGTCTTCACTCTTCATGCCCCCGTCAGGGCAGAATTCCCATTAGGCACAGCGGGCACAATACCTAGGGCCCATGACTCTTTAAGTATCTTTTGTTTGTTTGTTTGTTTTTTTGCAGTACGCGGGCCTCTCACTGTTATGGCCTCTCCCATTGCGGAGCATAGGCTCCGGACGCGCAGGCTCAGCAGCCATGGCTCACGGGCCCAGCCGCTCCGTGGCATGTGGGATCTTCCCAGACTGGGACAGGAACCCGCGTCCCCTGCACCGGCAGGTGGACTCTCAACCACTGCGCCACCAGGGAAGCCCTAAGTATCTTTTTCTTTTTTTTTGGCTGTGCTGCACGTCTTGCGGGATCTTAGTTCCCCAACCAGGGATCAGGGATTGAATCTGGGCCCTGGCAGTGAAAACACCCAGTCCTAACCACTGGACAGCCAGGGAATTCCTAAGTATCATTTTTTAATTTTATTTTAAAATCAGAAGAAACAAATGAATATGACAACAATGATTCCAGCCTGGGTTTTATTCACCTCTATACCAACACAGCTATAAAATATTATTTTTGTATTTTTTTATGGAGAAAGCGGCCCATGATGGCAAAAGTGCCTAGAACCCATAAAGCGGTAAGGTGCCCACGGCCCCAGTATCTAGAACACCACACAAGCTGGCAAAACTCAATAAACTGCTGAATGAAGGCGTGAACTGTAAGTGGTCCTGTTTGACTGGAAAGCAGGACATGTGTTGGACAGACAAGAACTAGTGGATTACCTTGACTGCTGGTTCAAAAGCTTGGACATGATCTTACGGGATACAGGGAGTCCTGAGACGTGAGTGACAGTCCAGCTGGAGCGTGCAAAGCCTCCTTTGGCCGTTCTGGAGGAAGGTAGAGACTGGAGGCAGGGCCAGCACTGAGGTGGAAGCAAGGAGGACACTCAAGGAGCAGGATGCCCTTTTGGTAAAGCATCACTTCTGGCCAGTGTTTCCCAAAGTGCAGCACCCAAACCTCTGCCAGCACTTGGACAATTTGGGGTAGCAAGTTCCCATGGCATCAGACAACCTCCCTCTTCACTCATCTCCCAGGGCTGCTTGTTCCATCAAGGGAAAAGTCTGTTTGGTGAAAGTCTATTTTTAAACCCTCTCTAACCCTGGCTCATATCCCTTTGTAACAGTGGGAAGAGGACCAAGGTCTTCGGGGGCAACTGTATCTGGTTATTACTTGATAATGTTATTTCTGTTTTCATCGTATTTATTTGCCAAGTTGTCTTCTGTTTATACCAAGCAATCCAGGATTTTCCATTTATCATAGTGAGATCAAGTTTCTTGCTAAAAGAATTATCTGAATAAATAAAAGGGCAAGTCAATTAAAAGTAACATGAAAGCAGTTATGGAGACTGTGGACAAATATGACTAAAATAAACATCAAGGTGGTACTCAAACGTCTGGAGTTTGGGGTACGTTTTTCTGTGCAAAAGGCAAGACCTGATATATTGTCCTATGTTTTCTCTCGTTCTCCACCCCACCAATTGTTCCAGAAATGCTTTTTCTGCAGATGGACTTGCAGGCCTTGGAGCAGAAAGAAGGCACTCCCAGGGAGGCCCCTGGCACACACTCAAGATTCGGGAAGAGGAAGATTTGCCCTCCTGCTTCCACCTCTTCTCTCCTCTCTAGATGACAGCAGACATCCGAGACCAGGACAGTGTCAAGAACTGCAGAGGATCAGAGATTTCAGCCCTCTTGCATGCTAACAAGTTAGTCAACCATAGTTTTATGGATATTGGTAAAAGACATGAGACTCCTGCCTCAGAAAAAAAGGACAGTTTATTCCTCACAGAAGTAGCCAGAGTATGAACATTTTTCGTGCTGGTTCCCCCAACCCAAATTCTGACAGGGCATCGTGAAGAGGGTCAGGTTACAGCTGCACACACGGTGGGTTGCAATATAGGAGAGGACCCCCTAGCTTAGGGAGCCTGAACCTATTATAACAGGCAGTAAGCAAGCCAGCCCTTTGCTCCAGAGAGAGGCATTATCTTAATTATGTTGGACAGTAAGCATGCCTGCCCTTTGACCTGAGGGGACATACCGTCTCTATCTTCATTACACAAACATGCTTGAAAAGTCCAGAGCAAAAGGCAGTTACTGCCTTCTTCATAAGGTATGAAAAAGAGGCCCATGGAGAACAGCCTCCCAAGAGCCAGCAGCTCGTACTTCATCAGAGCCTTAGCTACCCTCCAAAGCCGGCCCTGTGTAGTAGGCATATTGGAGTTTGTAGCCAGACACGCATTGTTAACATTAATTGAAAACTTCTCAGGCCCTTAAGGCGCATTGTCTCATGGCAATAGCTCCTTGAGGTGGCTATTATTCCCATTTTATAGATGAAGAAGCTAAGGTGAATAAGGTGTCCAAGATCGCTCCGTTAGAAGTGGGAGAGCGGGATTCTAACACAGCCCGGTCTGACTTCAGATTACTGATATCCCTGCTATACAAACATTTATTTCCCAAATAAAGTTAGATGGCCAGGAATATTTATGCTTGCTTTTTACCCACTACACTCTCCTGCACTGCATTTTTCAAAGGCAAGACTAGTCCAGGGAAAGGCTTTCCTACATTCCAGCTGGGCCCTGGGCCAGCTCCAGTGGTGATCTAGTGGTCTACCTCATCTCCTTATGGATCCTGGCTCCTTGAAAGTCAAGGTTCCAGCAGAGCCACAGCCTCTGTTACCACCCCTGGAGCCAGGGATGGTTTTACTTTGGCTCAAGATCGAGGAAAAGACCTGGGTGGGAGCTGGGCATGAGGGTCACAACTGGGGGCAGGCAGAGACACTGGGGTGCACGGTTGCCTAGCATCTGAGTGAATAACTGAGGCTGATTCAATGAGTCATAAATAAAAATGCCTAAATGAGGGAAGAAGGACTAAGATTCATGATGACAAAGCTTCACTCAATCACTAGATACTAATTATGATCCTTTGTTAACCTAATATTCATGTTCTTTCCTGGCAATATCAGCTCCACTTCACAGATGGTGAAATTGCTTCCCTGAAACAGAGCCTGAGATGATACAGCAAGCTGGTGATAAAACAAGTAGTAGAACCCAGGTCTCCCACCTCCCACTGCAAGCTCTTTCCAACAGGCTGCGCTGCCTGTCAGAGCCCTGAATACAAACCACTGACGGCAAGAAGCGCGGCTAAAAATCAATGGCAACAGGTTATATGAGCTACACCTCCATCATTTCACCTCTCAAGTGATCCATGCATCAGCCCTCTTGGGTCCTGCTCAGCCCTGCAGTGGCTTCTCCATCCCATGCTTATTATCCCCAGAACTCGCCATCACCTTATATACCATCTTCAGCTAAAGACAAAAGACGATGTTGAGGGTGGGGAAAGTCCGTTCTAGGAGGTGAGCAGGAAAAACACAGTAAACAAGGGTAAGGTTGTGATGGTTTTTAAGCCGTTGCCTTCTCCTTAGTAAGAGTTTCTAGAGATTTGGTCATCCTCCCCTCCCCGGTACTGGGAGGGAGACACCCTTACAAATAGAGATTTTTCCCTTGCAAATGTAAATATTTGTTACAAAAGGGTAACTCCTACTTGGTTTTCAGAGTTTTTCCCATGGCTGCTGCTTCTTAGAAACTAACCAGCTTAAAATAGTTAAGATGACAAAGAGACATATTTTGGGGTGGCAAATTCTGCTCCCCTACATGATCATATTTCTGCCTTATCTCCTAGTTTTAGATGGTTCTCCCTAGCAAGTCTTACCCTTCATATTATTATTGTTGTTTTTGTAGATGGTGATGGGGCCCTGTTCCTTGGTCCTCTCAAGGAGTTAAAACTAAGCAGGACCCTGTGGGCTCCTGGACACAGAAGACATTCTGTCCCCCACTTCTTGTTTATAGGGAACAGCCTCCATGACCTTCGTTGAGTTCCAAAGGGCAGATTCAAACAGTTGCTAATCAAGGGAGAAGCAGCCAGGAAACCACCTGAGGTAAGATTAAGGCGACCAGAGAAGCTCATCAAGATTAGGAGATGGGGCTTCCCTGGTGGCGCACTGGTTGAGAGTCCGCCTGCCGATGCAGGGGACACGGGTTCATGCCCCGGTCCGGGAAGATCCCACATGCCGCGGAGCAGCTGGACCCGTGAGCCATGGCCGCTGAGTCTGCGCGTCCGGAGCCTGTGCTCCGCAACGGGAGAGGCCACAACAGTGAGAGGCCCAAGTACCGCAAAAAAAAAAGAAGATTAGGAGATGGACCACCTGAGACAAGATTAAAGGAATGCAGACCCTGCACACACCCTAGTCTTACCAGCAACCCCAACCTTGAACCGCTGCTATAAAACTCCTCATCAAATCCTCCTGGGTTGGGACACACAGTTTCTGGGGCAGGAGTCTGCTTTGTCCCCCTTTGCCTGGCAAAGCAATAAAGTTATTCTTTTCTACTTCACCCAGAACTCTGTCTCCAAGATTTGATTCACCACTGGTGCACAGAGGCCAAACTTTTGGCATCAGAATCCCCAACTATCCCTATCCTTGGCCTTTTCTGTGGTCTCTTTTCCCTGCTGCTACCAAGTCTGTTCAGGATCAAGATGTTGAACTATCACCCCAGTGTCACTGAAAAATTAATTAATAGTCAATTTAAGGGCTTCCCTGGTGGCACAGTGGTTAAGGATCTGCCTGCCAACGCAGGGGACATGGGTTCGAGCCCTGGTCCGGGAAGATCCCACATGTCGCGGAGCAACTAAGCCCGTGCGCCACAACTACTGAGTCTGCGCTCTAGAGCCCATGAACCAGAACTACTGAAGCCCGCGCACCTAGAGTCCATGCTCTGCAACAAGAGAAGCCACCGCAATTAGAAGCCCGCGCACTGCAACGAAGAGTAGGCCCCGCTCACCGCAACTTGGGAAAGCCCATGTGCAGCAACAAAGACCCAACGCAGCCAAAAATAAATAAAAATATAATAAATAATTTTTTTAAATAGTCAATTTAAGAAAGAAATAGAAATTTTTATTAGAGCCAATCTGAGGATTATAACCTGGGAGACAGTCTTTCAGAAAGCTCTGAGGACTGTTCTGCCTATTAGAGGTCAAAGCACAGTTATATACATTTTTGAGATAAAGGGTTATACGTTAAATGACATATTGATGGTTTACACAATCCAGATCCGCATGTGCAAAGCAAGTAATGAGTCATCTTGACCCCTTACAAGATTAGGAAGGAATGTTATTGATAGGGACAGAGTAAAGGGACAAAGTAGGTAAATGGTTAATCCCACTAGGGGATTGTAAGTAAAGAAAAAAACAATGGGAGACACCTGTAAGTTAATGATCACTCGAGAAAGCATGTTTGCTTAACCACAAAACCAAGCAGGCTTGCTTAACAACAAAACCATGCAACAGAAGCATGAGACGTGCCCCAAAAACAATAAAACAATTGTGGCACACAATTGAGACCCACATCCTGCCCACTGAGCTCAGTAGTTAATGACCCCTAGGACACGCTCTCTGCACACATTAAAAAAATAATAATAATTTATGGAAGGGTGACATTTCAAAGTGAAAGACCTTCATTGTACTGAGACCTGAAATAATTTTTCCATAGTGCCATGACAGTCCCACCTTGACCGTGTAGAGACAAGAGAACTCCCCCACCTGACATGGAGGAGGAACTGATGATGGAAGTGTGACATCTACTCAAGAATGAGGAAGAAGGTGGTCTTCTCCCCCTCCCCACTTTTCCTTTGATTATAAAACTGTGGCCCACTAAGTTCTTGGGGCATGGCATCCTCTGGCCCTCCCACTTGTAAGCCTCATAAGCATCCTATTCTAATAAATCACTTTGCTTCTCGCTGAATTCTTCCTGCACTGAGACATAAAGAACTGGAGCTCCTTGGAGCCCCCTGAAATGCCACTTAGTGGTTTCATTATCTCCTAGGGAGGTCTGGTAAATGCAGGAGACCCAATGGGCAGAGAAAAATTTTATGTTTAAATTCTTCTTGCCTTGCCATACGATACGAATTTTATTTCATCCTCAGGAAATAAGTCTGATGCTTGGTCAGGAGCTGGAGACCGTGAGAGCTTCCTATCAGCTTTCAAGGATGAGACTCCTGATGCAAACAGACAACAGGATACTTAGGTTCCAGGTAACTTCACTCTCCTTTTTTGCCACTCTTGTATTTAAAATGTCTTCTTCTCACTGTCTTTCTTTATTAACCTCAGTTTCTGTTGGAAAGTCAAATGCCTCCAAGGAAAGTCATGGTGTTCAGAGGCAAATGAGCAGAAAATCTGCTTCTGGCTAATTGGGAAATGTACCATGAGCAAAAAGTCTTCTATTCAAAGGGGCCCCTGTGGTCCTGCCCTTGTTTTCTGGGGAGGAAACTAAAGATGAAGTTGTGGGGGGAAATTGCTTACATGTCTCTATTTCTCCCCTTGTTGATGTTCACATTTTTTCCCGTGTAATTAATTTCCCCAGAATAATTTGAACCAACATGGTAAAACATTCATAACGTAATCCTGGTCCTTTGTTTCAGAAAAATGGGCCTTTAGACAGGGAAATAATAACTTTTAAAATATCTTGAAATAATGTCTTATAATAAGGACAGACACTCGCCTGTGTACAGAAGAAACTCCAAATAATGGTGTCTTATAAGAGCAAAGACAATAATATATTTCTCCTTCTCCTCCCAAAATGCAAGTAGTTTTGGTGGTTCTGCTTTGCAAAGCTGTCAGGAGCCCAGGAGCCTTTCACTTTATGGTGTTTTCATCTCTAAGATGTTGTCCTTGTTCCCATGGTCCAAGGTCCACATTCCAACCAGTAGAGAGGGGAAAATGACAAAAGGAAGGACCACACATTACATTATAAAGCATAACTTAGAAGCTGTCCACAACACTTCCTCTCACAGCCCTTTGGACAAAATGCAGTCTTATGGACATACTTTATTACAAAGGAGGCTAGGAAATGTAGTTTTCATACTGGGAAGACTGTACAGAAAAAAAAAAAAAACTTCTGGATCTCTTAATAGAGAAAAGGAGAATGGCTTTTAGAGAATGGAAAGCAGTTTGTACCATCGCTAGATAGCCAAGTATTTGACAATTTACAGACCTGATTGATGATTTTACTGATTTTTTTGTCAGAGGCTCATTTAAGAGACATTTATCCAAGACAAAGTTATTAAATACTTGGAATTCTTTCCATTGAATTATGTAACAAGTGAAAAAGGTGAGTTCCTTTTTTTTTTTTTTTTGTGAGTTCCTTTTGTGGATATATATGTGTGTGGGTGGACATATATGTTTATCTATTTAAATATATATATTTATTTGCCCCGGAAATTTCTTCAAGGATACTCAGAAGACTATTATAAATAATTAACTTTGAAGAGTAGAACAGGTTGTGAAGAGGAGGGAGGCTTTACATTTCATTTTATTCCTTTCTGTATTGTTAAATATACTTACCATGTACATATATAATAATGAGAGCTAGTTAATAAAAATAAGGGAGATTCTGCCTTTGATTCAAAAGCATACAATTTAAAGTTGGAAAGGAATTTAGAGGAAATTCAAGTCAAGATATACTATCAAATAAGAAAGAAAAAAAAGATAGTTGAAGATTCCTTTGACTACTACGATCTTGTTTGGGTTTTTTAAATTATATATAATGATGTAATAAAAAATCCACATTTTAAGGCAACACAAGAAAAATTTAAACATTAAACTTTTTCTCTGCCCTTTGGCCTCTTCCCTCCCCTCTAGTGTGCATTGTGCATCTGCATTAACCAAGCCTCCCCAATGGCAAAAATACCTGATCAACCATAAAGATCATTTTTTCTTCTTCTGGCACCAGTTATCCTTAGAAGATAACATTCCTTTCTCAACCCTGTAAGGGGTCACGAGGACCCGCCACTTGCCTTATATGTGCAGACATCTTTGGTGAACTTTATGTACAATGCTAATACATCATTTCCCTTAAAGACAGCGATTGGTGCAGAACAGACTGGTCAGACAACCTGGGGAGATACTGGGCCACACGAAATGGAAGTTCTCAGCTTAAATACTTATGACCTTATTAATGTTACTAGCTGTATTACTTGTATTCTGCCTATTTTACGAGACCATTGTTTCTTGCATTACCAAATGTGTGACTGAGTCTTAGATAAAATTAGTGATGATTAAGCAACTTGAAAGATCAATGACTGTAATAGTGTAACTCTAGCTATGGGAAGAAGCAACAAGAGGGAACTATTTCCTGGACCATAACAGACTAGGAAGACAGATGGTCCAGAGGTTTTGGCTACCGTTAACAGGGTCTAGTCCTATAACAACACACTGAGTGACCTATCAGCAAAATCCTCCCTGACCTGGGAATGAGCATTCTTAGCATCACAGGACAAACTGGTCCCTAAATGCCTCCCAAACCTTTATAAAAATTAAGACCAAGGGGCTTCCCTGGTGGCGCAGTGGTTGAGAGTCCGCCTGCTGATGCAGGGGACACGGGTTTGTGCCCCGGTCCGGGAGGATCCCACATGCCGCGGAGCGGCTGGGCTCGTGAGCCATGGCCGCTGAGCCTGTGCGTCCGGAGCCTGTGCTCCGCCACGGGAGAGGCCACAACAGTGAGAGGACCGCGTACCGCCAAAAAAAAAAAAAAAAAAAAATTAAGGCCAAAAGGGAATGGTTTGTAAAATAATGTTGCCCACTATCCAGTTCGACACGAGTCAAGTTAGTAGCCACTGCACTCACTGACCTACAATAACACCCTGAAAGGAATTCAAGGCAAAAGTCAGGATGAGGCACTTCGTGCTCTAGGAAAACTGGCAGAACTGGCCCTCAGATCGTCAGATATTTTCAGGAGAAAATATTTTGAATCCAGTTTCTCACATCTTCTCGTACTTAGAAAAGCACTAAAGCCATTAACTAAGCTATCTGTTCCTTGTGAATGGCAGTAACCTTTTACCAAGATGTGTGCTTGACTGCACGTACCCCTTTGCCAAAATCACATATATACTGGCCTCTTCGTTTACCTCTTCAGAACAGTCCTCAGCGCTTTCTAAAAGACTGTCCCCCGGGTTATAACCCTCAGGTTGGCTTGAATAAAATTTTCCACTTCTTTCTTAGATTGAATATTAATTTTTTCATTGGCAATAGGATATAAATATACACATGTAGGTGTGTATATGGATAGATAGAGCTACATAAAAAAAGAAACAAATTGGAGAAGTACACGTCATATTGTGAACTACATTTATCTCTAGAGATTAGGGATGTGAAGGAGTTTCACTTTCTATTTTATTTATTTGTGGAGTGATTTTATTATTATGTTGACTCATTTGACTCCTTTTTTAGCAGAAAAAAAAAACCAGATAAAAATGGAAAGATTCTGCTGGGGAGGAAGACATTTTCCTCTACCCTCCAGGTTCTTTTGGCTGTTCTAAGAATTAAACTGACATGAGACAGATTAACAGGAGAAAATCAAACAAAAATTTAATAACACGTATACACGGGAGAGACCCAGGAAAACTGAGTAACTCTTCCAAATAGCCAAAACCCTCACCTTAAACACCAACCTCAGCTAAAGACAAGAGGATGTTAAAGGTAGGAGGCACAGTTCTGGGAGGTGACCAGGAAAAGCACAATAAACAAGGGTAAGGTTGTTATGCAAATTCAAGTCCTCGCCTTCTCCACTGATAAGAGTTTCTAGAGATTGGGTCATCCTCCTCTTCCAGGTACAGAGAGGGAGACACCCTTACAGTTGGAAATTGCCCTTGCAAATGTAAATGTTTCTAACAAAAGGGTAACTCCTACTTGGTTTTCAGAATTTTTCCCATGGCCGCTATTTCTTAGAAAATAATCAGCTTAAAATAAGTAATATGCCAAAGAGATATATTTTGGAGTGGCAAATTCTGCTCCCCTAACAATTCCAAGGAGCTTTAAAATTCCTTCTGCCACAGCTCTACCATCCAGGCTCTGATTAATTCTAGTGAAGGAGAATTCATTTATTCATTACAGAAAAATGTATGAAATATGGCCCACTGTGCTGTGCCCTAGGAATACAAAGATGAAAGAAATCTAGAAAGGTCTTCATATTGGAGCCCCAAGTAGTGAAATGAGGGTAAGGAGGGAGAGGAGAGAAGCAGATTATAGGAGAGGGTGAAACTGAGCAGGAACCTGTGTGGCGCTCCTGGTACAAAAGCCTTTCTGTGTCCCCCGTTTCTAGTTTGTAGGGAAAAGGCTTCAGCCTCCTAGACCTTCCCTGAGGAACAAAGAGCAGATCCAAACAATTTGCTTATCAGGGAAGGGAGGGAATGCAGAAACAAAGGAGGAGCAGTCAAGAAAGAATAGTGCAGCAATGGGGCCTGTTTTCTCCTCAAGGAATATATATAACAATATATCTTTGAGTTCTTTTACAGGAACTAACGCCCCCACCCAGGTGGAGGATGGTAATTTCAGGCTGAGCACACGATTTCTGAAACACCACCCTGTTACCTTAACAGCAAGCCATCAGAAGAAAGCCACGCGCTCTGTAGCCCTCACTCTACATTTTGCCTATAAAACTTTTCTCTGAAAACCATCAGGGAGTTTGGGTCTTTTGAGCCCAAGCCACCTGTTCCCCATGTGTGGCCCTGCAATAAATCTCTGTCTGCTCCAAACTCTGACATTTCAGTTTGTTTGGCCTCACTGTACACATGAACTTGCATTTGGCAATAAGGGAAGAGGAGAACATTGTTAGGATGGATCATGCCAATCTTGTTCATGGTTGCGAAACCATGCAACTCAGATTGGGACTTGAACCCACAGTCTTTTAACAGAGATCACACACCTGGTCTCAGGACTTAATGAAGCTCAGGTTCTTGATGTCTAGTTGCAGAGAGAATTCAGTGACAGACAAAGTGATAGGTAAGCAGTGGATTTATTTAGTGAGAAACACACTCCCCAGACAGAGTGTGGGCCACCTCACACACTGGTGAGAGGCACCAAGGTACAGGGGTGTCAGTTTTTATAAGGGGTGAGTAATTTCATAGTCTAATGAGTGGGAGGCGTATTCAGCTATATTGGGGAAGGAGTGGGGATTTCCAGGAACTGGGCAACTGCCCACTTGTTGACCTTTTATGGTCGGCCTTGGAACTGTCATGGCACCTGAGGGTATGTCATTCAGTATGCTGATGTGTTACAGTGAGCCTATACTGAGACTCAATGTCTAGTGGAAGTCGATTTGTCCGCCATCTTGGACCTAGTTGGTTCTAACCAGTTTATGCCATTTCCTCAGGCTATGTCATTCTTTTAAAGGTTGTGCCCTGCCCCCTTCCCTGCTGTTTCACTTGTAGCCCCAGCTCCTAGACTAGTGGTGATGCCAAAACTGGCCTCTGTACACTGACATCAAATTAAATCTCAGAGACAGAGTTTTGGGTGAAGCAGAAAAGAAGAGCTTTATTGCTTTGCCAGGCAAAGGGGCCACAGCAGGATAATGCCCTCAAGACTGTGTGTCCTGACCTGGAGGGGGTAGTGAGGAGTTCTATAGTAATGGTTCAAAGAGGAGGATGTGATCAGCTCATGGACTTTCTTCTGATTGGTTGGTGGTGAGGTAAGTGTGAGTCAGCATCATCAACCTTCTGGTTCCAATAGGTCTGGGGTCTACGTGCTTGTGGGCAGCATATAGTTAACTTCTCCCACCTGGTGGGGGTTTCAGTACCTGCAAAACAACTCAAGGATATTATGTGTGTCCCTTGAGGGGGAACCAGGACCCTGCCCCAAGGCTGCACTATTGTTTCTCGCCTCCCTTCCCTGATTAGCAACTGTTTGAGCCTGTTGGTTGGAACGCAGGGAAGGTCATGGAGGCTGGATGAAGCCTATTTTCTGTAATCAAGAATGGGGGGTACACAGAAAGTCTTTTGTGCCCAGGAGCCCCACAGGGTACTTCTCAGTTTCAGGGGATGGCACAGAAAAATGCTCAGTAAATATCTGTGGAGCAGATGAGTAGCAGAGGAGGAAGAAATGGCAAACAATCTGACTTGTCAGATGGAACAGTCCTATCAGCAGTGTAATTAAGATTCAGAGATAGGATAAACTAAGGCAGTTGTGATGGTCCATTGGTGGTGGGGTGCAGGGAGTGCAGAACTGGATCTCTGAAAAAGGGAATTAAAAGAGCGTAATCCTTAGGTTACCCTTTCTTCTGTGACGTCTTCCTCCTGTACCTTCCACTCATTGGCATTTTGTTATATAAATGAAGGTGTTGTGCTGGTGTGATGATTAGAAAGTTAGTGATAATTATAATCGCTTCCTTTGGTTCTCCTGCCATTAGTCTACACATATTTCGTTTGGTATATATTTTATTCAGTTATACTGAGCTGGCTTTGATGATGGAAAAATACAAAAGAGTTCACTCTTAATTATAACAGAATATTTACATAATTCCCAAGCAGTCCCAAATTTAGTTCATACTTTCATAGTGAACCTCAAAGGGTGATTTTGAGTTTCTTTACTAATGCAATTTCTTTACAGTGAAATTGTGTTACCTTTATAATAATACTTTCTGGGGGAAAAAATAGACCAAAAACAAGTAAAACAACAATAAATTTTATTTCTTCTAATCATTCTAAAATTTTAGGGGCATTGAAAATTACCTGTCTTACAGGTAATTCAAAGGGGCTAGTGTGGGGGTGGGAGAGGGGAGAATTTTCCAGCCTGTTGAAATGAAAAGAGATCATTTCTCCCTTCCCCTTGCCAGAACAGTGCCAGGAGAAACTGAGTGGTTGTAAATCCTCTCCCTAACCTTTTGTTGCATCTATAATCTCTAGAGGGAACTAAGCCTCTGGCCAGTTTTACGACCCAGAAATATTTTTCAAAGGTCTGGGATTTTTCCCTTTTGAAATGTAAACTTCTGAAAAGATAATATCCCAGCCTCCCTGTCACTGAGGGCACCTTATCTCGGAGCTAGCAGGAGGGGATAGAGAAGTTTAACTTTTCAGTGCACTCAGGGAAACCCAGTGCCTTCACAATCAATCCAAATAAAAGACAACTCTTCGGCCCCTCAGTATACCATCAAACTCCCATATCCTCAGTGCCATCTGGATATGGATGGGATTCTCTACTTTGCATCTAGAAGTTGGATCTTTCAGGCCAAGCCAGGGAAGCCCTGCAGCTGAGATTTCCTAAATCTGAACTGGGAGCCTTAAAGTGTAGTCTCAGCTCAAGCACTGAGGAGCAGTTGGAAAAGACCCTCAGGGATTAGCTCTCAAAGTTCTTGCATTTCATCCTCCATAAAGGGGAACTGGTTAATCCTTTCCATTTAAATTACCCTGAGATTCATTCAGCCTTTGCTGGGCAGCCTGTCTCCTGTCTGCTATCTTTTCCTCCCACTTCAAGGAGACAATGGCTCAAATCCACAACCAACATGAATATCCTACAAACCTCTGCCAAGAATTTGATTAATGTCTGCCCCAAAGCACCACAGACAACTGATGCAAAAAGTATGCCTCGGAGCGTTTGAGCAACTCTAACATATCCCCCTACTCTGGAAAATGGCTTTTTGAATACACTGAGTAAACGAGGGCTTTATGCCAAAATAAGATGGCAGATCTCTTTCTTGTCCAAAACCCTAGATGGAAATTATTGGCCAAATGACTCAAAAAGAAAAAGTGAAGTGTAGCATCATTCAGGCCATGACTGCTAAGCTGGTACTTGGTGATAGGTGAGCTGGTTAATGGTGTTATAAATATACATCGTGTTTCTGGAAAATTCAATCTAGGAGAAAAACAAATACAAAAGAAAAACATAGTTTCTTAATTTTTTTTAATCTCTTATCTCAGTTTAGTGGTCTTTGTAAATAAAGACTATAAGGTGGCCAAAGGAATAAACTCTAATGTAAAGAGTGAGGTAAGATGCATCTTAACCAAAGAGGAAGACTCAGAGTTGTCCTGGGATGGGGACCAGACCGGGCCTTGGATGTCATTGGACAGTGATATCTGGAAAAATGTCAAAGAAATACCAGGTCTATAAGATTCAGAGTTAACTAGATTTGGCCAGCATGTATGCACTCAACAAATATTTATTAAGCATGTGCTTGGTGCTGGTGCAAAACCAGATATGCTACTTTTCCTCAAGGAGCATATTGTCAAATAAAGAAGACAGATATTTAACAGACACACAAAAACAAACGTTTCACCTCATATGTACTGAATGAAAGGGTCTCAGATAGGTGGTTTTAACCCAGAGGGAGCAGAGGAGGCTCCCCTGATGAAATGATGCTTAAGAAAGATGAGAGTACAGAGAGGAAGGAAGGGTGATTAGGAAGAGGGAACTGGTATGTGGGAGAGGGCCTGAGGGAGAGGGGCAAGTATCCAGAGGAAGATACTTGGCCAGAGGGAGAGGGGCAAGTATCCGGGACAGAAGGAACACAGGCATGGGCAGAGCAGAAAGAGATGAAGGAGGAAAAGGACATTCGATTTGCATCTTAAAAAGACATCTCAAATGAGCTATAAAGCTATAAAAAGACGTGGAGGAAACTTAAAGGCTAAGTGAAAGAAGCCAATCAGAAAAGGCTACATAGGGGACTTCCCTGGTGGCACAGTAGTAAAGAGTCTGCCTGCCAATGCAGGGGACACGGGTTTGAGCCCTGGTCTGGAAGATCCCATGTGCCGCGGAGCAACTAAGTCTGTGCGCCACAACTACTGGGCCTGCGCTCTAGAGCCTGCGAGCCACAACTACTGAAGCCCACCTGCCTAGAGCCCGTGCTCCGCAACAAGAGAAGCCACTGCAATGAGAAGCCCGCGTACCGCAATGAAGAGTAGCCCCTGCTCTGCAACTAGAGAAAGCCCACGCGCAGCAACGAAGACCCAACGCAGCCAGAAATAAATCAATAAAATAAATTAAAACAAAAAAAAATGGGCTTCCCTGGTGGCGCAGTGGTTGAGAGTCCGCCTGCCGATGCAGGGGACACGGGTTCGTGCCCTGGTCCGGGAAGATCCCACATGCCGCGGAGCGGCTGGGCCCGTGAGCCATGGCCGCTGAGCCTGCGCGTCCGGAGCCTGTGTTCCGCAACGGGAGAGGCCACAACAGTGAGAGGCCCGCGTACCGCGAAAAAAAAAAAAAAATACCTGGCACATAGTAAGAAATGGAGCAGCTATTATGTTGTTAATAATTAGTAAATTATTAAATACCAATAATATTAATTGATATTAATTAAGCATTAATATACTATTATTATTAACAGTAATAGTACTGTCTACAAGTGTTGTCTACACTGCTTCCTTTTACTGCAGTACCCTTCCTCCACATTCTTGAATGGAATAACTCATTACTTGACCTATAAGTTTCAACTCCTCTGAGTTCTCCTGGCTTCCTGGACTGGCCACCTCACAACTCTCACAGCTCTCTTGTACTTGTGCAAGATTCTTTCTGACACCAACCAACTCTCTGGCACCAAATAGGTGACCAACAATTCAAATCAATTCTGACACTATTTAGAGTCAGTGTCAGATCCCACAAGTTAAAGGGGCTCAATCCCACAAGACTGCTCCCCTTGCAGATGATAGTCACAAATCCTGGGCCACCTGTACTTCTGACCAATTGCCTCAGGTTTGATAATTTGCTAGAATGACTCACAGAATTTTACTTACGTTTATGGGTTTATTATAAAGGATACAACTTAGGAACAGCCAAATGGAAGAAATGCTTAGGGGAACATGTGCGAGAGGGGAGCACAGAGCTTCCAGGCCCCCTCTGGGCATGTCACCCTCCCAGCACCTTGATATGTTCCTCAACCCAGAAGCTTCCACAATCTCCAGTTTGACTGCCCTCCCTGGAGGTCTGTAGTTGAGGCTGAAAGTTCCAACCTTCTAATCACTTGGTCTTTCTGGTGACCAGCCCCATCCTCAGGCTGTCTGGGGCCCCATCCTAAGTCACCTCATTAGCATAAACTCAGGTGTGTTGGTGAGGAGTTCATTATGTATAACAAAAGACACTCCTGTCACTCAGGAAATTCCAACGGTTTTAGGAGCTGGTGTGTGTGTGGGGGGACAACAAAAAACAAATACTTTTCTTATTATACCACAACTTATCTATTTGTTCTCTTTCCCCCTTAGATTTGGTTCGAATTCCTACTGATTGGCACATGGTAAGAGTCAATACACAATGGCTGTTTTTATTAATCTTGCCATTATGTTTGTGGTTTTGTTACAGCGTAACATCTACCTCATAGAGTCACCTAGCTCATTCAGTGACATGAGCTGTGTAAAGTCATTGAATGGATGATTTAATGAATATTTTTCAGTATCCCCTCCCCAAAGTCCAGAGAAGGCAACTGTCTTGTCCAAGGCAACTTAACTCTTTAGAATATAACTCAAGTTTCCTGTTTCTGGAGTGTTCTTTCCATTCCATCCTCAAAGATACACCAAGAGCCCTTTAGCATAATTGTAACTGAGCAGGAACCTATTTGGCCTTCCTGGGACAAACCCTTCTGAAACAGGAGGGAAGGGGACAGGGCACCACCTTAGAAGAATAACATAGCCATAGTACATGACAAAAACTGGTTAGAACCAACTAGGTCCAAGATGGTGGAAGATTTGACTTCCAGTAGACCTTGAGCCTCATTATATGCTCGTTGTAATACTTTAGCATATGCTAAATGTCACACCCACCAGCGCCATGACACTTCTGAGACCGACCATCAAAGATCGAAAAGTGGGCGGTGGCCCAATTCCTGGGCACCCATCCCCAAAATAGTTGGAATAATCCTCCCACTCATTAGCATATGAAATTACGCAGCCCAGAAAAACTAACCACCCCATATTTGGGGGCCTCTCACCTTCTGAGATGGCCCACACTCTGTCTGTGGAGTGTGTTTCTCTCTAAATAAATCCAATTCTTACCTATCACTTTGTCTCTCACTGAATTCTTTCTGTGATGAGACATCAAGAACCTGAGCTTCATTAAGTCCTGAGACCAGCTGTGTGATCTCAGTTAGAAGACGTGGTTCAAAGTCCCAATCTGGGTCTAGGCTGGGTTCAAGGCCCGGTACATGGGTTCAAGTCCCAATCTGAGTTGCATGGTTTCATTTCCACCATATCCTCTGCTGTATCTCCTCTCTGAAGTACCCAGATAATAGTACCTCATGGATTTTTCCTGAATTTTTCAGATGCTAAACACCACCACCAAATGGGAGAAATTAACTACTTGACCATGAGCACGTAGCCCCCAGACCTTCTGGCACCTAAGGGTTGATAATGTTAACCTCTGTGACACCACCCTGTTACCTCAACATCAACCAATCAGAGAACTGTGCATAAGCTGATCACATACCCTGGGACGCCCCTCCCTCACCTGGCCTTTAAAAATGCTTTGCTGAAAACTTTCAGGGAGTTAGGGGTTTGGGGGGGCTTGAGCCACCTGTTCTCCTTGCGTGGCCCTGCTACAAACCTTTCTCTGCTCCAAACTCTGATGTTTCAGTAATGTTTGGCCTCACTGTGTGTTGGGCACACAAACTTGCATTCAGTAACATATTGGTGATGGAAACAAAAGAATTTCCAAGTCTAGAGACAGATCTCAACTCTGGCTTCCTGACTCCCTTTTCATATTGTCCTCCCAGGTCATCATTTCCCCATGGCTGCATAAAATAGATTGAATCAAATGGACCCCATCATCCATGCTGCTTCTCTCTGCTGGGGCCAGGAGCAGCCCGGCTGTGCGGCACCAGCTGAGCGAAGACAGACAGCAAAGCACTATGCTTCTCCTTCCCCCCAAAACAGCCGCTCAAGGTCACAGAGAGCCTTTACAGTGGGTGACTTTAAAGCTACCAGAGTAACTTTACAGTGAGAAACCTGACAAACCCTGTTTCAAGGTCAGCATCCACAGTGATAAGATGTGATAAAAATGCTACTTTACCGCTGCAGTCCTCCTCTCCCCAAGCCAAAAACCCTAGTCTAATCATGAGAGAAACACGAGACAAATCCCAACAGAGGGACATTCTACAAAATATCTGACCAGTACTTCTCAAAACTGTCATCAAAAACAAAGAAAATGTAAGAAACTGTCACAGTCAAGAGGAGCCTAAGGAGACATGACAATTAAATGCAATGTGGGATCCTGGAACAGAAAAAGGACACTATGTAAAAACTAAGGGAATCTGAATAACATATGGACTTTAATTAATAATAATGTATCAATATTAGTTCATTAGTTGTAACAAATATACCATACTAATGTAAGATACTAACAGGGAAAACTGAATGCAGGGTTTATGAGAATTCTCTGCACTATCCTCACAGTTTTTCTTTAAATCTAAAACTATTCTTAAAAAATTAATTTTATTTCAAAACAAAAAATTGACCAGTTTTCAATCTCTCAAAAATATAAAGTTAATGTATAATATTTCTTAAAATATTTGCGTTCAAGAAGGAGCTTCAGAATAGACCACATGAATAAAATACAGCAAAATTGATTTCTCCATAGAATAAGAAGATAATACCCAGGTGTTCAATGATATGAGGGATCAAAGAAAGAACAAGCTGAGGGAAGGGAAATTATTCCAATCAGTCTCCCGCTGCAGAAACCATAAATATAAAGATGAAACTATGCCATGAGTCTCTCTTTGAAAAAGGGGAGGTGATCGATAGCATGCACCTAGTTTCACTGCCCCACTGAGATGACACTCTTCCCAAAGGCGAAAATGAGCTGCCAATGAGAAATTGTTTGGATAACTAAGAAAGACATCTTCTCAGAAACTTCCAAATCAAGTTTGACAGTTAGTCAATGTGCCAGGCAGTGGTTAAATGTCATTTCCTCTCCAGAAGATGGAGCTTTAGTCTAAAACATGAATGCAAAGACAAGTTGGCAAACAGGGTCCAGAATGATAGAGTTCAAAGAAAATGCATAAAATTGGGTCCGTATCACAAAGGGTTTCAAAAGCATTTTATTTTATTTTTAATTTTTTTAACATCTTTAATGGAGTATAATTGCTTTACAATGGTGTGTAAGTTTCTGCTTTATAACAAAATGAATCGGCTATACATATACATATATCCCCATATCTCTTCCCTCTTGCATCTCCCTCCCTCCCACCCTCCTTATCCCACCCCTCCAGGTGGTCACAAAGCACCAAGCTGATCTCCCTGTGCTATGTGGCTGCCTCCACTAGCTATCGATTTTACATTTGGTAGTGTATATATGTCCATGCCACTCTCTCACTTTGTCCCAGGTTACCCTTCCCCCTCCCTGTGTCCTCAACTCCATTCTCTAGTAGGTCTGCGTCTTTATTACTGTCCTGCCCCTAGGCTCTTCATAACCATCTTTTTTTCTTTTTAGATTCCATATATATGTGTTAGCATACGGTATTTGTTTTTCTCTTTCTGACTTATTTCACTCTGTATGACAGACTCTAGGTCCAGCCACCTCACTACAAATAACTCAATTTCGTTTCTTTTTATGGCTGAGTAATATTTCATTGTATATATGTGGCCACATCTTCTTTATCTGTTCATCTGTCGATGGACACTTAGGTTGCTTCCATATCCTGGCTATTGTAAATAGTGCTGCAATGAAAATTGTGGTACATGACTCTTTTTGAATTATGGTTTTCTCAGGGTATATGCCCAGTAGTGGGATTGCTGGGTCATATGGTAGTTCTATTTTTAGTTTCAAAAGCATTTTAAATCTCCTTGGAGATGGGTTCATTTGACATGATTCTCCCACCTATTATAAACATCCATTGCTTCAGCTGTTTTTAGCCAGGCAAAAAAGAAAATTTCAGTGGGAGTCCTAAAAATGATTATGTATCATCTTGTTTTAATGTGGCATCTGTCTTTCCAGAAGTCCAAAGGCTGACCATAACTTGTCACGCAATTTGTATGTTGAGGGCGGTAACATATAATTTCACTGTTCTGGTAAATTTATTACACAGAAATAAATTTTGTCTAAAATATTCAGACGTAAAATTCATCTCTCATGCTTTATTCTAAAACAGATCAATCGGACTTAGCCCCCATCTCAGGCACATTTTTCTCATTTCTAACCTCCATATATAAAACTGTAGGGAAGAATTCTGATGGGGATACTGTTATGGACTGAACGCTTATGTTCCCCCATACGTTGAGATCTTAACCTTGATATAAAGGTATTAAGATGTGGGAACCTTGGGTTGGGATTAGTGCCCTTATAAAAGAGCACCCCTAAGAGCACCCTTCTGCCATATGGGGACACAGCTGTTCATGGATGAGGAAGCTGACTCTTACCAGACACTGAATCTGCCTTGAACTTAGATGGACTTCCCAGCCTCCAAAACCATGAGAAATAAATGTTTGTTTTTTTAAGCCACTCAGTCTATGGTATTCTGTTTTGACAACCCAAACAGACTAAGACACATATCTTCACTCAGATGCTCATCTTTGACTCATCATAATGACCATAGCAATGTCTCACAAGGAGCCAGGATAGCTCATGTGCCATCCCTATTTGTAGCCAGCAATGTGGCATAATGTTATTGGCCACTGTCTACCTTTTCCCAGGTCAAGGAATCTGAACAAAATTTACACTCTGTTAGCTGGGAAGAAGAGAGGGAGATATGTTTTTAGGCAATAAACAACATCTGCCACAGTATATGTATCTGTTGAATGGCAGGGATATTGAATAATATCCTATGAACTGAGAAGGAACTTTGAGAGCAAAAAACCAAGCAGGCAACTCCATGAAGTACAATTATGAGGTTTATCGTGGGTAACTTACATACAGGCAGGATCAGGCAGATGACAATCCAGAGGCATTCACAGCTGCTCTCTGAGCCTCCAAAAGGGGTACAGGGAGATTAACAGGGGCCAAAACTGAAGATATAATCTGACCACTAAGGGAGAAGCACATACACAATGATGGAAATCAGGGATTTTTTTTCCTACCCCAGGGGTCTCATGACCATTAACCACCTGTGCCAGCAAAGACATTCTTGCAGTTTTCACATCAGATGAAGGCAAGGGTAAAAGCTGATAGGGAACTTACCTGGTTTGGGCACATTCCTTATGAGTAGGCTAAAGCTCAGTCATGCAGAAAGGGGAGGGGTAGGACTGAGGGCCTAAGATGGAGCTGACAGAATGGAGTCAGTGTGGTTCAGCCACAGTATCAGTTAGCTATTGCTGCATAACAAACTAGTCCAAAACTCAATGACTTAAAACAATAGGTATTTGGAGTCTGTAGGTCAGCTGGGTGGTTCTGTTGGTCTTAGTGGGCTCATACATACATCAGTGTTAGGTGTGGGTTGGGTAGGTGGCTCTGCTGATCTAGGCTGGGCTTTCTCACATGATAAGAGGTAGGCTGGCTGTAGGCTGAGGTGGCTTGACTAATTTCCCAACATGGTCTTTCATTCTTTATCAGGCTAACTTGGGCTTGTTCATATGACAGAGTTGGGATTCCAGGAGAAGCAGCAAAAGCTGGAAGGTCCTCTTAAGGCCTAGGCTCAAAACTGACACACCTTCAATTCTGCTACATTCCATTGGCCTGAACAAGTCATCAGGCAAGCCCAGACTGAAGGGCTGGGGAAACAATTGTTCTATCTCTTGATGGGAGGAGCTGCAGAGTCACATTGTAAGGGGTGTTGTTACAGGAAGAGATAAAGAGTTATCGTTTTTGCAATCAAGCTGCCACACATTTTTAGTATTGAGTAAACTTTGAGCATGAGTATGAGTAAACTTTTTACTCATGAGTATTGAGTAAACTTTGTAAGGCTAGATCATGTTTGTAAGTATAGATGGATCACAACTGAAATGGAAAAATTGATCATACAAAAGGGAATTTCATTATCCTTGCAATCACACAACCTCACATTTTATGCAATCAGATCATTTGGACCATTGCATTTTGGTGGGGATTTTATCACATTTACACATCACAGACACACAGTATATATAAGTTGGTGATTGACTCTCCAAGGACCTCTGATAAAACCTGTTGTCCAAGCAAAGCTGTTGATTGGATGTACTACAGTAGAGGAGAGCATCATCTTAACACAGTCTTGGTAGTATCTTAAAATGGGGAAATTAGTGTTGGGGAGGAAAAACTTTTCCTCTGTCCTCTTAGGCTGTTTATCTCAGCTCTCATGAATTACACTAGCAAAAGACAAATTTAACGGGAAAAAAGTCACACAATTTTTACTAATATTGAAGTGCATGGGAGTTCACAGAAAAGAAATGAAAACTTGGAAAAGTTGTTCAGGGGTTTATGTATCCTTCTAACAAAGGAAAGAGGGCTTGGGCTTCAAGAGACAATAAATTATGGGGAAATTACTAGAAAATATATGGAGAGAACTAATGGGAGAACGGGAGTTATTTTAGTAAGGTCTATGTATGCAAACTCATTTTGGTACAGACTCCCCACATTCAATGATAAGAGTCACTTTTCTCTTGCTAGTAGTGGGGAGAGGGGGAGGGCACCATCCTCAAAGGATAATTGTTGTCCTGCTTTCAGTCAGATAAGGGGAGGGCAGAGAACTCTTCCTGCATCTATTGACTCTTAACTGTCTTCAGGGCAAAGTAATCCTTACACCAAAGTGGCATGTTTTGGGGTGGCATATTCTGATCCCCTTTATCAGCAGAGAGTATTTATAGGACTTTAGGGCCTAGGCTGGGTGATTTTAATGTGATTTTTGCAAGGTAGGGGACCATCTAGGATTGGGCATAGCTTATGACATAATAGCTTTGGGTAGGTGGGCCCAGTGATTCTAAAGTCTTACGAGCAGATCTTGATGACCACCTTATTTTAGCTGGTTCACAGTCTTATCTTCTAAGAGCAAGTATTTCCTGAAATCAACAGCTAACTGTTTTAGGCCTGGTTTCTCTGTTATTTAATATAAGCATGGAAACATATTCCTGGTCCCAGTATGGTTTAATTCAGACACAGGAAATTATGTCAGTTTCCGTTCTCATATATATTCAACTTGTTTTATTTATCCCCTCCTTTTCTCCAACTCCAGCTGTCTCTGGGTGAAATGTTCCATGACCTTACTTCTTAGAAGTATGAAATGATTTTGAACTGCAAACAAAGTGTGTTTAAATCCAGGCAAAACAGTCAACACAACACTGAAAAAGCTAGCTCAATTCTAGGTAGGGAATTAATTGAAAGGCCTGATTTCACTATTTTTGCAAGCAGGACACAGACTCCCACACAACCTCTTTTAAAAATCACTTTATCTTCAGAAAAGCTAGTTTTCTCAACCAACGTTCAGTACATAACACTGTAAAAAGCTCTGACATTGACGGATTCCGAAGAAAATAAGGCAAGATATAAAACTTAGAATACTACTCACTGAACATATGGCTAGACGCTTTATTTAAAGGAAAGGACAAGGAATCCAGAAGGGCTATAATTAGAAAAACTTCATGCACTGCTCACAAGAACAAGTAGCTTTCCTGGGACCCAAGTGTTTAAGATAATGGCCTCTGACATTTTGAAAAACGGCCATATTGTACCCAGTGAATAAACGTGAAAAGGCACGGTCTGTGAGAAGAAAATTGTGTGATGTGACATATTTTTGGTTGTCTATTGACAGGGGTAAGATGATGGACTGTGAGTGTTCTCTTTGTTGCCATGACGATCACCTCCCTTTGTAAGATGGACAACTGCACCATGATTTGGTGACTTCAGCCAATGCCATAACAAGCTGAGGTAGGTGGAAATCAGCCTCCTTTTGCGGATATGATCAGGAAGGCCTTCTACTCCCACCCTGCTCCGTTCCATTCTTCACACAGCAACAGGCACCATCACACCCCTGTATACAAAACCCATCAATGCCATCTTCCTGTATCAGCCTTAACTCCATACCTGTCCCCTGGCTCTTTCAACAATTTTACCTGGTACCAGTCTCCCCAAAACCAGTTTTTCATCTTTGGAAGGTTTTTGTCTACCTCTGCATAGCTGTTCCTTCCACTTGGAATGCTCTCCCCCCAGATCCTTGCATGGCTGACTTCTAATCCTCCCTCAGGTGGCAGAAAATCTCATCTACAGAAAAACCTTCCTTGCCACCCTGAATACCACAAATCTTCCCCCCAGCCCTGTCCCTTTTAACTCTCAGCTCCTCATTTGTTTTCATCATAATTACCCCACATTTTAAGTATATTATGTCTCTGTCCAGTCACTAATTTGCTGTCCTTCTCTCTAATAGAACATGACTCCCACGAGAATAGGGACCCTGTCAGTTTTGTTCATTGAAATATCCCCGGTGCCTGCTATATCTAAACTCAATAGATATTTGTTAAATAAAATGAACCATAAAGGTCAAGCCAGCCAAGAAATGAATGGAGAAAGGAGGGAGGAAGGAAGAAAGACATCTGATCACACTATTTGAGCACCTAGATCCAGCTGTGCCTGATTACACTAAATAGACTTTTCAGTTATGTGAGTCAAAAATTCTATATGTATTGCTTACGCCAGTCTGGCTTGTGTTTCTGTCCTTTTCCATTGAAAAATCACTTCAAATATGCTTGGTGGTGGTGGTGGTGGTGATGGCGTATACCCTTCTATTTGAATATCTTTCTATAGACTTTGTTTTTGAAATGGCCACTACTAAATTCCTATGTGCAGGTAAGTGTTTTGTCTGGTAATACAGTCTTTCCACAGAGACTCTCCAGAACTGGTTATTGACAATGGTCATAACTACAGATTTTTGTTAATTCTGATGTTCTCTGTACAAATACACCTATAGTCAAGAACAGGGGTTGCTGGGGGAGCGGGGGGTGGCACTCTGGTGAGGGGAGAGAACTCAGTGACCCTGTCGGCCCTGAAAACTCAAAAAGGAATACAGAACTCTTAAAAGTTCTTGGCTTTCCACGTGACCCCGGCTTTTGAAGATATATTTGAAGGGGTCCCCAGTTTTATATTTTCTCAGTTCCCCCTTCTCTCAAGCCTCTTTCCTTAAAGCTGCATGAGAATTTAGTTATTTTATTTAGGGGCCAGCTGCTCTGTCCAAGGAAAATGGAAAACAAGCATGTCTCTGAGGATAACAAGTGTGGTTGGCCTTGGGTGGAAGAGAGTGGAGCAGATAAAGGTCCTTGAAAGACAGATGAATAAGTAGCCGAAAAATATCACGTGTCTCTGGGAAAGTAAGAGATCATTAAAGAACAAGATAAGTAAACACTCCGAGCCTATGTTGCGATAGAAAACAGGACCCCTCAACCCTTGGGCAGGGAGAGGAGGAGGTGGTGGGTCTGAATGGCAAAGGGAAGAACAGCTTAGAGAGAGAAGCGGGGGGGGGGGGGGGGTCAGGGAGCTGTAACCCAAGTCTGAAGCTACTTCTTGGACCTCAGCAGCAGGGATGTGTCTTTATTCCCATCGGTTGGGAAACTGATGGAAAAGGCTGCAAAATTCATAATAAAGCTAGGACTGTGTGCCAGGTACCATTCTAAGTGTTTTTCATACATTAAACCATTTAACCCTGTCAAAGAAAACTCAGAGCTGGACGGTAAAGTGGCAAAAGCAGATTTACTCAGAACTATCACAACAGGGGGAAAGAGACTTCTGGGTGGAACCGGGTTCAATTCGGAATACAACAAGGACAAGTGGGGATTCATAGCCCAGGAGAAGTTGAGGGTTGGGGGATGGAAAATTACTAAGAGGAAACACTGGGGATTCTGGCTAAACCAGCCTAACAGGATTCTCCCCGCAAGTGGGCCGAGCTGATCAGACTTCACCTGAGGGACGGTGGAGGCGGTGAGGAATTTGGTCAGACATTGATGGTGATCAGAGGTTGAGGGTCGGGGATTCTGGCTAAGCTGACTTGACAGGATTCTCGCTAAAACTGGGCCATGTGAAGAAGGGCGAGGAAGCCCAAAAGCTGAGCCTTAGCTGGGAAGAGAGTTCAGAGAAGCCCGATTAAAGTTTGGTTAAGGAGAGGGCCTTTGTCAACCCTAAAACAACTCTATGAGATAGATAGTATTATTCCCTTTTACAAATGAGAACACAGGTATAGAGAGTCCGGCCAGCCATGGATTCAGCATTCCGTACTTAGGCAGCGTACTTTACGTAGGGCACCGTGTGGTTGCATTAATCTGCTGCACACGTGGCTACTTCTTTCCAATCAGCGGTCACAAGATCCTTTCCTTGTACCTCAATTTCAGCTCCTGGAGAATGACTAACTACATCTTCGAGGTAATGCTCCAAGGCCTCCCGAAATGAAATCCACATTTTTCAAGTGAAGGGGATCAGGATAGGCCACCCCAAAATATACCACTTTGGCAAAAGAATCATTTTGAGCTGAAGGCATTTGCGTTCCTGAAATCCCTCATCTACCTAAAAGCAGAACCTCCTGAAAGAACACAACTGTCCTAAGTCCCCTCTCCAGGAGCTGCTCTAACCTCCTGAGGTGAGACGTCATTATCCCACCCAGACAAACATTGTCACAAGACTGTCCTATCACCCATCTAGTCCTTTAAGGGCTCACTGAGCTTTTTCCAAAACATTGTTTGCTTTTCTATAAATACTCTTTCTCCCACTTCTGTTTCCCCTACTAAGTTAGGAATATAGATCTCAAATTCTAACCACCCCTTTGACCCACTTACCTCTCTCCCATGTATATGCGCAATGCACATGCTAGCAGACTTCTCTTTGATTTTCCCTTGTTAATTGGTCTTTTGTTGGTCGCCTTCATAGGGCCCCAGCTGAAGACTCTTAGGATGGGTAGAGGGAAAAGATTTTTTTCTTCCCCTACACAATTCAGACGGTCTTAAACACACCCCTCCCCTCCATCCAGTCTTTTTTGCAGGGTGAAGCAACAAATAATTTGACATCTGGTTCTGTTTATACAGAAGACCACTCTCGTGGTATGGTCACATTTCCTGATGTCTCCACTCTGAAGTTTGGAGCCTAAAGGGTTGGGAGAATGCATATATACTGGATAGTACGCAGTTTCTTTTCTTCAGATTTTTTAATATAAATTTATTTGTTTATTTATTTATTTTTGGCTGTGTGGGCTTTCTCTAGTTGCAACGAGCCGGGGCTACTCTTCGTTGCAGCACTCGGGCTTCTCGATTGTGGTGGCTTCTCTTGTTGCAGAGCATGGGCTCTAGGCACATGGGCTTCAGTAGTTGTGGCTCACGGCTCTAGAGTGCAGGCTCACTAGTTGTGGCACAAGGGGCTTAGTTACTCTGCAGCATGTGGGATCTTCCCGGACCAGGGATCGAACCTGTGTCTCCTGCATTGGCAGGCAGATTCTTAACCACTGCACCACAAGGAAAGTCCCCATTTCTTCAGATTTTAATAGCATCTGGTATCCAAACTTTACAATGCCTTTGCTTTTATTTTTTGGCCGTGCCAGACAGCATGCGGGATCTTAATTCCTCAACCAGGGATTGAACCCATGCTCCCTGCAGTGGAAGCGCAGAGTCCTAACCACTGACCACCAGGGAAGTCCCCTGCCTTTACATTTTAAACAGACTTCTCAGCAGAACGGATCTCGGAGAATTGCCTTAGTTATTTCTTATGTCTAACAAGTCACACCAAAATATAGTGGCTTAAAACAGCCCATTGATGTATGGTTTTTCATGATTCTGTGAGACGGGTGGG